>NC_056732.1:953236169-953508669 GCF_019279795.1 Protopterus annectens
AAATATTTCAGTTTCTCTAGCCTGTGGTCAATGGATAATACTGGCTTGGTAACCACTATATAATGACCAGCCATACAGAGTCCTAAAATACTAAGACTGAATGGCCAAAAAAACAGACTTACAAACAGTAATTGAGAGTTGTCCATTTCTCCGAATATTCCCTTTTCTTGGAGTTAGTATATATATATATATATATATATATATATATATATATATATATATATATATATGTTCAGGGGAAAGGGGGGCTTTTTCCTCTCATCTGAGGGTACAGGGGTCTTTCCACCCTGAAAACAAAGAAGTTGAAAGGAGAAGAGCAATGTTCAATATTTATTCTTCTTGTGAATTGTTGGTCTTTTTTTTGGTTCACTGTTCACACGATTCATATTTGAAGAAAATGGTTGTGTTAGCCTCATAAGCAGCAAAATGGATTATTCTCAAGTCATTGGAACCAGCCTATTTAATTTTTTTTAATTTGTTTTAGATGAGTAGAAGTTCTTTTTTTCAGACGCATTCACATTTTTGCAGTTATCAGTATATTAAGCTGCAGTAAGAGGGAGAGATGGCGAGATTTCTTTTTGCTTTGCTATAGTTTCGTTTTCATGATTATATGATTTTTTTCTCTTTACCTGTTTTTATTGTTTTAACATTTATGAAAAGTTTAACAGGGATCAATAAAAAGGAAAATATGGAGAAGATGAATACAAATAAGAATATGCAAATAAGTAAGCAACCAGATGTCTGAGAATTAGCACTTTTAATGCACGCATAGTTTTAAAATTGCGTAAATAATAAATGTAAACATTTATAAAAGGTGTATTGGCTTTGGTAACAGTGCATATGCATTAGTACTGCATCTCTAGCTGACCACTGCCTTTTAACTAAAGGCTTTTTTCTATAGTTACACCATGCTGTAGAGACAGCAGTTAGATTTCTCACTGAATGAACTAGTAGTGCAGGTCCTGCGGAGCTTCAGAAAGGAAGACTACCTGTTTTCAGGAATGAAAGAAGTAATATTAAATGGGGCACATGTAAGTGATTAATCACAAAATGGTCAAAGCACTTATGACCAAATACTAAGAGGGTGAGAATACCCAGCCATATATACTGTATTGGATGTACCCCACTTCTGAACCCATGTTAAAGCTTGGCCCAGAATTGGGAGGAGGTTGTTTAGAGTGCAAATGTGACCTTCCCCTCTGTTGAGCTCATATTGAAGCCCATCTTGAAGTTCCAGCAGCTTGTGTTTTGATCACTTTATTTGCAATCAGTAGCCATTTGATATGTGTTCTTTCATACATTTTAAAAATGCTAACTTCATATTACACAGTCATCATAAGTGGATTTCACATTTTAGTACAGATGGCATAGAAGATGATTTAACATTTGTCTGTATTGTATCATGTACTCACTTCTTTGTATGATGATTCAAACCCCAGTGTATCGTTCACCTCTGGCAGACATTTCCACTGCATGTTAATCAGAGTATTACCCATGTCATTTCCAAAGTAAATCTATATAATTGGATGGGCAGATTCAAATTGTACTCCCTCTATCTTGTCTTTCACTCCTTGAGGCTGGACAGAACTTTTAAGTAGGGGTTTCACTAGATTTATAGTGGTCTGGAGACTGGTTGCCTAGTACTTACCTATGAATCAATCTATGATCCTATGATCCTATGAACCTATGATCCTATGAAGCACAATGCAGCAGGTGAAGGTTAGCAGCATAGCTCACATGGGTAAAGCTAACATAAGAAGACGCTACATACTTCATTTTGGGATTAGTTCACTGATTTCCCAGTTACACTCTTTGGAATTGTGACTGAGTCAGTCAGTGAGACAACTGTTCCTGGAATTCACCCAAAACAGTAACTGTCCAAAATTTTACAGAATGTCCAGATTTATGCTTCACATTTTTGGTCTATTCTTCATAAAATGTGTGGTTTTCTGGCAAATCTTTGAGTACTGAAGCCACTAAATGACAGACATTTGAGTTTTTGACTTCATAGCCTTTATAATGCATGCTAATGAAATACCTGTAGCTTTCTAAGCTTATAAAAACAGTATTTAAAATCTGTCCCTGATTTGGGACCTTTGCCCCTACCCCATTGTTTTTGGCTTTGTCCACAATTCTTGCACTAAGAGGCTGAGAGGTATGTTCACTTGTTTCTAGTGGGTTTTTCAGTTAGGAAATGAATTAAAAAATATTTTACGCCAGTAAAAAAGGAGGACATTGCAGCCACGGTGGTGCAGCGGTTAGCGTTGCCACCTCACAGAAAGAGGTTCTCCGGTTCAATCCTCGGCTGGGGTGCCTTCTGTGGGAGTCTACATGTACTCCCTGTGGTCGCGTGGGTTTCCTCCAGGTGCTCCGGTTTCCTCCCACATCCCAAAGACATGCTGTAGGTGGATTGGACACTCTAAATTGGCCCTAGGTGTGAGTGCGTGCATGCGTGTGCCTTCTCTGGAAGGTTGGGTGCCGGGCAACTCGACACCGTAAAACTCCACTGCCAATCATGAGCAGAAAAGCCGAAAGAAGAAGAAGATTGGCAGATTGTAAAATGTCTTTAAAATATATTTATGCTAGATAACTTGAGAACAAAATAAGAAATGAAGACTGAAGGTCAAAACTGTACTGAAAGTCAAAGTTGTGGAATTCTTTTAGTGGCAAGGCTTGAAAGAAAATCAAAGACCTTTGCCACACCTATGATCAGTACCTATTTAAGCCATTCCTAGGCAAAACTGCATTCCTGAGGAAAATGAAGCAGTCAAAGGTACATTAGTCTGCTCAAAATCCATGTTGATTTTAAAAAATGTGCACAGCTGTGCTTACATATGTCAACACCAGTCTCAAGTAGTTTTGAGGGTGAAGACAGGAATTAGATAAATCTCTGTTCCTGATGATTGATGGGTTTTTTCAAACCAAGAAAAAATGATAAACAACAAAGAAAAGAATAGCAGTGCTGTCTGCAGGAGATGGAGTATTTCTATTTACGTTTTATTTCTCCAATCTTCTAGGCCTGTAAATTGACAATGACTCATATGCAGGCAGATATACAATGTCTGATTACTTTATCCTTTTATTGAGATCTGTCTTAACTTATTAGCAAAGTAGTATGAAATTGGTAACTTCCAGTCTGCACCTGATTCTTCATACTTCCCCTGATGAGATGACCTGATCATCCGGCACATGGGGTACTGCTTACTCTCACATCATTAGTTATATGACTGGGTATCCTTCCCGGCACATATAAGCTGGGTGACTGGGGTTTGTGATATTCAGACTCTGTCTTGTTACACAATGTAGCAGAGCTGTAAGGACTTGAATGCAAGAAGCAGTTCTGTCCAGTTATTTTAATTTCTGCCACGTATGCTTTTTTACAGACAGAAATTAAATGTCAGTGATAGATAACACTCATTTTTTGTCTTTTAATTTGATTTACCTACTTTTATTTGCACTTTCTATCACTACCTTTTTACCCACTTGAGCACAATATCATAATTTATTGTAAACAAACAAGTAATCCTTTATGTTAATGGTAGTGAGCTTTGAGCAAGTCCCATCCTGCAGGCCCATGTTTCATTTTTGCAGTTTCAACTTGTATTCCGTGTGTCATTACATAAGTTGTGAAATGAAGGCAAAGTTCTCAGGTAACTCCTAAAAACAGGCACTTTAGTCTAGTGTATCTTTCCTGTTTAGAAGAAAATGTAAGTAGAGTGAAACTGGGATTCCCTGCTATGAAAACCAGTGTGTCTCAACTGCAATAACTCATTTGTAATTCAAAGTTTAATCTCACACTACTTTCTAAAGCAAACTGTTTGAGACTGTCTAGGTAATGTATTTAAATTAATATGCAAATGTTTTACACAGTTATGCTAGGAAGACAACATTAGTGTAATTAGTGCTGCAAGAGGTGCCCAATGAGCAATAGAATTGGAATAAATATATACAAAAAAGGGCCTTAAGATAAAGCAAATTCTGAGTAATTCCAAGCTGAAGGCATGCCTGTCCTTCCTTTGAGATTAAGTATTTCCAGGAAAGCAGGATAAGCACCATATTTTGTAACGGAGGCAACTCATTTACGGCTGTTGCTTCTGAAACTGGTATTATTTATTTGAGTTAAGGCTTTAGGTTCAGATAACATCAAAAATAAAGAATAAATAAAAAATAAAATATAAAGAAGTTCTCTTTTGTAGTTAAAAGAAGTGCAAATACCCAGTCTAGTGAATTTTGGTTCACTTTCATCCCTGAGTGTTGAAGATATAGTACTCCAAACACGTCAGTTAGGAAGTCTTATGTCATCCATAGACAGATGGGTGCTACTGAAAATGTATTACATTTGGGGACAAAAAAGTGTTCTGAATATCTGTGAAACAGAGCTATGGCAAAGTAACCCTCAGAGAAAACTGAGGCAATATACATGGAATTTGATTAAATAAGTAGGTTAAGCTAGATTTAGGAAAGGCAGGGAAACAGGATGTCTGCCACATACCATAGTCAGCAAGGAAAAGGATCAAATTCTCAAGTTTGCAGGAGCAATTGCATAGTCTGGGAGCTTGAAATCATTGTCCATGTAAGGATTACTATCTTAGGTAGGGAATGGATCAAAGAAGAAAAGAAGTAGGCTTGGAGACCTGGGGAAGGGCCTTGAGTGAGTAGCATATTAACTAACATTCACAGAAGTACTGCTTGGCAATGGTATGTGTAGCCATAGGTCAGTTGGAAAAAGTGCCGCATACATCATAATTTGGATACATTGGATAACACAGACCCAATAAGAGAGACAGACAAGTGCTATATTGCTGCCATTGTTTGCACCTGCTTGTAAGGGAAACAGAACCCTTGAAGATGGATCCAGCAGTTTCATTAACAAGCTTATAAACAAACCAGTTAAAAAGCATAGTTAAAGGATAACTACATACAAATATGTCAGGTCATTTTCTTCCCAGACTTCTTTCTATAATAGAATTCTGCAAGACGGGACTTCTTCAAAGTTTAGTACCAATACTGTTACATTATGAGAGCAAGGGTAATGCTCCTGTAAAAGAACGGATATGATTTTCTTTTACAAGGGTTTGAACACAGCATAGATTGGAAAGATGGCTCCATAAATCCCTGGCAAGGACCCAGCTGAACCAGTGGGGATTAAGGGCAAAGAAGCTGAATGATAAATGGGGAGGATAGGAATGAGTGGCCTTTCCTCAAGTCATCACAAGCATGGAAACCGCAATTAAAGTAGTTTCCCATCTATATCTTCTCTATATCTGATACTGTAGCCCTCTTTAGAGACCAATACAACTTTTTTGAAATCTAGCATCATTTTCCTTTGGAATTTGTTTTCAATATTGTTGCTTATCTTAGGACTTTTTTATTTTTAATGTATTCATCTTTTATTCCAGGTAAATGAACTAGCCTGTCCTGGACTATTTCTAATCATAACCCAGGCCTCAAGGACAAAGACAAATATTATATACAGGTAACTATAGTGGGCAATCAACTAATGTATTTTCAAAAACAGGAGTAAACTAGAGTTCCCAGAAAAAAATCCAAATAAACCCAACATGTACATTCCAAAAGATAGTTAACAAAGGTTAGGGTTGAACCCTGTATCTATGAGGCAGAGATCTTAATTACTAAGCCACTGTACTATACAATATGATATATCACATGGACCATGGAAAAGCTCTACCATTATGAGTTGTTATTTATAAATGAGAGAACAGGACAGGAATGAGCAGGGAGAAACATGGCACTGTTGGCTGGCACACAGGGTAGAGAGTGGTACCTGCAAGTTAAATGGGGGAAATGTTGCTCTTGAGAGATCTCATATCCATATGGCAGTAGATAATTTAATCTCACCAGTTCCTTGTAGCACTCTGGTTCTATGAGGCACTAGTAAAATTTTGTTCACTACTGGTTTAACTAAGAGGAAGACATCCATGCCTCTACTTTAGAATTCTTACAGAACTGAAAAAAAGGCAATACCACAAACTAATATTGCTATGAGAGTAGGGTACCAATTCCTTAAGACTTCAAAAGAATGAATCTGATTGCAAATATTCGATTGTGCCATATAGATGGTGATTTGAATCCCACCACTGCCACCAATACAATAAATTTGGGTTTGAATCTCATCACTGACAATGAATGTGAAGGTATGATGTGAGTAGGAGACATGGTGCAGTGATCCACTTTGCTATCCACAACTAAATTTAAATCATTCAGTCTTTATGATCTAAAATCTTATAATCTGATGGCCTATAGGGGTATAGTCTCTGAAGTCACACCACCAGTACCACAAAGATTAAAGTATAAAAACAGGTACAAATGGACAGCACAGTGGTGTAGTGGTTTGCCTTGTCACCTCACAGCAAGAAGTTATCCAGTTTGTTTCTTGGCTGGGGTGCCTTCTGTGTGGAGTCTGCATATCCTAACTGTGTTTATGTAGGTTTACTATGGGTGCTCCAGTTTCCTCCCATGTTACAAAGACATGTTTGGAGTATTTCTCCCTGGGTCTCCACTGAAAATTGACTCATATCAAGTTGGATTTTCCTGGTAAACAAATGTTAAATAAAACAGAATAAATAAATATCCAGCTAAGCCTCAAGAACACGCAGGAAATATGTACTGTTGTTTTGGGTATGGCCCTTCATCTACAGCCAATAATAGGCTTCATACTGAACACCCCACTGAAAACAATGTTTGGCCTAGCTCCTCAGACCACTTACTCTCTCCTCTCTCTCACTCTCTATGTTTCAGTGCCTTCAAATGCTCACTTTTCCCTAGTAATCGTACTTTAAATAAGCTTACATTCACCTACATCCACACACACACACACACACACACACACACACACACACACACACACACACACACACACACACACATTAATTCCCAAGGATGGCAGGTTATATTCCACCATGTCCGATTACTAGGCTGTTTTTTTTTCCAGAGTTAATGTTTCATTCTTGATAATAAGTCAGTTAATAATAAGCACACAATATAGTGTATAGTAGATACTTAATGACACACACAGGTGGATTATATTTTATGTAGAAGGGCCAGTCTGAAGGAGATTGGTGACTGTAAAGTGGTGGCAGGGGAAAGTGCAGTTAGGCAGCATAGGATGGTGGTTTGTAGGATGACATTGGTGATCAAGAAGAGGAGGATGAGTGTGAGGGCAGCACCAAGGATCAAATGGTGGAAATTGAAAAAGGGTAATTGTGAGGTGATGTTCAGGGATGAGTTAAGACAGGCACTGGGTGGCAGTGAAGAGTTACTGAATAGCTGGGTAACTACAGCAGAGCTAGTAAGAGAGATGGTTAGAAAGGTGCTTGGTGTGACATCTGGAAAGAGGAAGGAGGACAAGGAGACCTGGTGGTGGAATGAAGAAGTACAGGAGAGTATACAGAGAAAGAGGTTGGCGAAGAAGAAGTGGGATTGTCAAAGAGATGAAGAAAGTAGACAAGAGTATAAGGAGAGGAGGTGCATGGAAAAGAGAGAGGTAACGAAGGCTAAGGATAAGGCGTATGAAGAGTTGTATAAAAGGTTTGACACTAAGGAGGGAGAAAAGGACCTGTACCGATTGGCTAGACAGAGGGACCAAGCTAGTAAAGATGTGCAGCAGGTAAGGGTGATAAAGGATAATGGGGGAAACATACTCACAAGCCAGGAGAGTGTGTTGAACAGATGGAAAGAGTACTTTGAGGGGTTGATGAATGAAGAGAATGAGAGGGAGAGAAGGTTGGATGATGTGCGGATAGTGAATCATGAAGTGCAGTGGATTAGCAAGGAGGAAGTAAGGATAGCTATGAAGAGGATGAAGAACAGAAAGGCTGTTGGTCCAGATGACATACCTGTGGAAGCATGGAGGTGTTTAGGTGAAATGGCAGTGGAGTTTTTAACTAGATTGTTTAATGAAATCTTGGAAAGTGAGAGGAAGCCTGAGGAATGGAGAAAAAGTGTTTTGGTACCGATTTTTAAGAATAAGGGTGATGTACAGAGCTGTAGTAACTACAGAGGGATTAAACTGATCAGTCACAGCATGAAGTTATGGGAAAGAGTAGTGGAAGCTAGGTTAAGAAGGGAGGTGATGATTAGTGATCAGCAGTATGGTTTCATGCCAGGAAAGAGCACTACAGATGCGATGTTTGCTCTGAGAGTGTTGATGGAGAAGTACAGAGAAGGTCATAAAGAGTTGCACTGTGTCTTTGTGGATTTAAAGAAAGCATATGATAGGGTACCTAGAGAGGAGTTGTGGTATTGTATGAGGAAGTCGGGAGTGTCAGAGAAGTATGTAAGAGTGGTACAGGATATGTACGAGGGTAGTGTGACAGCGGTGAGGTCTGCGGTGGGAGTGATGGATGCGTTTAAGGTAGAGGTGGGTTTACATCAAGGATCAGCTCTGAGCCCTTTTTTATTTGCAATGGTGATGGACAGGTTGACAGACGAGATCAAACAGGAGTCCCCGTGGACTATGATGTTTGCAGATGACATTGTGATCTGTAGTGAGAGTAGGGAACAGGTGGAGGAGACCCTGGAGAGGTGGAGATATGCTCTAGAGAGAAGAGGAATGAAGGTCAGCAGGACTAAGACAGAATATATGTGTATGTGAATGAGAGGGAGGATAGAGGAATGGTGAGGATGCAGGGAGTAGAGGTGGTGAAGGTGGATGAGTTTAAGTACTTGGGATCAACAGTTCACAGTAATGGTGAGTGTGGAAGAGAGGTGAAGAAGGGAGTACAGGCAGGATGGAGTGGGTGGAGAAGAGTGTCAGGAGTGATTTGTGACAGACGAGTACCAGTAAGAGTGAAAGGGAAGATCTACAAGAGGGTAGTGAGACTAGCTATGTTATATGGGTTGGAGACAGTGGCATTGACAAAAAGGCAGGAGTCAGAGCTTGACGTGGCAGAGTTGAAGATGTTAAGATTTGCACTGGGTGTGACGAGGATAGACAGGATTAGGAATAAGTATATTAGAGGGTCAGCCCAGGTTGGAAGGCTTGGAGACAAAGCCAGAGAGGCAAGATTATGTTGGTTTGGACATGTGCTGAGGAGGGATGCAGAGTATATTGGGAAAAAGATGCTAAGGATGAAGCTGCCAGGTAACAGGAAAAGAGGAAGGCCTAAGATAAGGTTTATGGATGTGGTGAGAGAGGACATGCAGGTAGTTGGTGTGACAGAGCAAGATGCAGAGGACAGGAAGAAATGGAGACAGTTGATCTGCTGTGGCGACCTCTAACGGGAGCAGCCGAAAGAAGAAGAAGATATGGAATGACACAAAAAACAGAGTAAAGGGAATGAGCAAAATTGATCTAATTTAAGTGGTCTAGGAAACAAATTGGAAATAAGCAGAAGAAATGTTAGCAAGTATAATATATACTGAATTGCAGATTGTAGATAATTGTGACTAATCACATTGCAAATACTAGATTGGAGCTATGTGTATTAGCAATTATTGAGGAATTCTATGAGGGGAAATGGCCAAGTCACTGATATAAGTTATTAGTGCACCATTCATGAAGACTGCACAATATGTATACAAGGGAGGATGACCACACTGGCATGTACTTATATTCCACCTAAAACTGCTACAATGGAGTTTAAGAAAATTCTGGCAGAAATAATCAGCTTTCAGCAGGAAATATTATTTATAGATGGGGATTGGAATTTGATATGCAACAGTGAGGATGTATTTGGGGGGCCTAGAAGGGAAATATAAGAAATGAGGGTAAATTTTTGAAGACATTTATGAAAATATTTGATATGGAGCATGTGAATTCAGTAGTAGGAAATCAGGGAGAATTTACATATTATTTCCCAAGGTACAAAAACTGGGATATGCTAGACAGAAATGATATTTCACAGGAACATATGCATTTAATTGAAAGTTTTGATAAATATCCGCTAACCATTTCAGATCACATGCAATAATAAAAATAAAAATGCAGGGTAATAAAGTAAAAATGGGACACTGGCACTTCCCTACCAATCTGTTAAACAGTGAGGAATTTAAGGAATGGGGAGAAGAAATGATTCGGGAGTTATTAGGGAAGATAGGAATTTCAGAAAATGTATTTATTTATTTATTTGCAGTCTGTTTGCCAGGATAGTTCATTGGGCCACAAGGAACCCATTTTCAATGGAGTCCTAGGGAGAAAAGCTCCAGAAAAATACAAATACACAATACACATTACACATATACACTACAGATTATCTCATAGGAATACAAAGTAAATATGATAAGAAAAGGTTAACAATGATAGAATACATCAGTATAGTTCATTAAACAGCAATAAAAACACTTTTTTTTTTTACAAAAGTAGCAGCATAGGGTAACTGTTAAGTATTTGGTCAAATAGTTCAATAGAGCTGTAGAACTATAGGAAGCAGTGATGGTATATTTAGTTCTAGGAGAATAGGAAGCGGTATTAGAAGGATTAGGTAGGATGGGAGCAGGAGCACTTCCACTGTGAAGTTAGGTGTGAGTGTAGCAAGGTTTTAAATGAGGAGAGACTGTTGGTGATGTGGATAGGAGATGGTAGAGAATTCCAGAGGCGTGCAAGAGAGAAGGACATTAGGTGATTCCCAGCAGGACGTGTGGGTTTGTGCAATTTAATTAGTTTTTGGGAATTAGATCTTAGAGGTCATTCTGGTTCATGCATTTCAAAGGTAGTGGCTAGGGAGGGACAAAGAGAGGGGTTGTAAATGAGTTTGTGTGCTTGGGCGAGTTGGGTATAAGTGAGGAGGTCAGGTAGCTCAAGTCAATTTAGTTGGTGAAGAGAATTACAATAGTCAGAAATGGCTCTGTGACCTGACGCAAATTTTGATATCTTGTTATAGCAAGAGGAGAGTTTTGTTTTGAGGGAGGATTGCAGGTTGGTGAGGATAGATGCACCATATAGGAGGGATGGGATGAGATACGTATTGGCTAGTATGAGCCTGGTGGAAGGAGAGATATAACGATTATGGTGGTATAGCATACTAAGTTTTTTGTAGGTTTTTTTGATATTTACTTGTAAATGTTTGTCAAATTTTAGTTGATCATCTATGAGTACTCCTAGTAGTTTAGTGTCAGAGACTCCTTCTAGAGGGTTATTGTTTTTGCTGGTGATTATGAATGAGTGTTTATCTAGGGAGGAGGTTTGGGAGGTGGTGAATAACATAAGTTTAGTTTTGGTTGCATTAAGAGTCAGATGGTTGTCTAGCATCAACTGCTCAGTACAGGAGAAGGCGTTTTGGGTAAGCTTATTTAGAGTGTGAATAGAAGGGGAGGAGCAGATAATGGTAGAATCGTTGGCATATTGGATGAGGCTGGAGTTTGGAATGGCTTGGTAGAAGTCGTTAATGAATATGTTGAATAGTACGGGGCCTAAAATGGAACCTTGGGGGACAGCTGTGGGAGTATTAAGGAAGGGTGAAGTGGCTTTATTCCATTTGACTGCTTGTTGTCTGGTTGTGAGGTAGCTGGAGAACCACTTGGTACAGGAAGGGGATAGGTTTAGTTTGGAGAGTTTATTAAGAAGCAGGTTGTGGGAAATAGTGTCAAACGCCTTGGAGAGGTCGAGGAGAAGGGTGGATATGAAATTACCAGAATTGCGGGCTTTGTTAATTGTTCCAAGGAAAGAGAGGAGGGCAGTGGAGGTGCTATGACCGGGTCTAAATCCATGCTGTGTGGGAGTAAGAAGCTGTTTGTTAATGAGATAGGGTAAGAGTTGTTGGTGGATACAGTTTTCAATAAGCTTAGAAATAGGGGATAAGAGAGCAATAGGGCAAACATTTGGAATGTCATTATTATTTCCTCCTTTATGTAGAGGAATAATAGAGGCTTTTCTTCCAGAGCTGGGGACCTGGTTTTCTGAGACAGACTGATTAATTAGTATGCTGATAGGGAGATCAATGGCTTCTGTGGCTACTTTTAGGAAGTAGGAGGGAATTTCATCAGGGGCATAGTAACCAGGTTTTAATTTTAGGAGGTTTTTTTATGGTGGATATAAAGATGGGATTGATAGAGAAGGGTGGAGGTTGGGGGCAAGGGATGCTAGGGGAGGAAGGGATGGGTGCAGGCTGAGGAGGGGTCACAGAGGTATTTGTGAAGGACAATGTTAGCTTGCTTATGGACTCTATAAAGAAAGAGTTAAATTGGGTGGCTAAGTCCATGTCAGAGGCATCTGGGTTAGAGCAAATGTTTTCTTTTTTTCCTGGGTTGAAGAGAGATGAGATTCCTTTCCAAAATAGTTTGGGACTGGTATTGTGGTTGATTTGGAGAGTGAAGAAATAGGCTTTTCAGTCTGAGGTAATAAGTTTTATGACTTTATTTCATAGTGTTTTAAATTCATTAAGGGTGATAGTGGTTTTATTTTTATGGTAACGTGTCCAGGCTTTGTGACGGAGTCGCATAGTAGCTAAGGTGTTTTTGGTTAACCAGGGTGCAGGGTTACTTTTTGTATGTTTTGTTTTTAGAGGGGCAAAGGAGTTGAGCAAATTTGTGAAAGTAGAGTTAAAGTAGGGGAGAGCATTATCTAGGGGAAGAGTCTTTAATGGTTTCCAGTTTGTGCTTTTTAGTGCATTTGAGAAGGTTTCAGAATTGCAGTTTTTAGGCAGCGAGTAGAAATATAGGTGTGAGTTAGTTGTATGGAAGAGGAGAGACAGTGGAAAAAAGTGGGGAAGTGGCCAGCTAGTGGGTCTGGGAGAATACCACTATCAGAGATATAGTGAGGATGGGATACTAGAATCCAGTCTATTGTACTTCCAGTAATGGAGTTCTTGGAAGGCCTGGTAGTGGAATTGATTAGTTGCGCAAAGTTATACAAGTTAATATTGAGTGAGTTAGTGGAGATTGGATTGTGGCCCAGTTTATGTTCACGTCCCCCAGGATTATGGTTTCATGAGTAATGTTGGTGGAGACCCAGGAGAAAACATCTTCAAGGGATAAGATATTGTCTCCAGGGGGAATATACAGGGAGAGAACAAATATGAGTTTATGCTTGTTTAGGTGGAGTAGGGCTGGTATCATTTCTGCCTTGCCAAATTTGGGAAAGGGTTTGGTATAGGGGGTGACTAAGAGGGATGCTGAGTAAAGAAATTCTACACCACCCCCTCTTTTTTGTGTTCTGTCATTCCTTAACATGCCGTAATTGGGAGGAGTTAGTTCTGAATCTTTTATGTGGGGCTTAAGCCACACATAAAAGCCATAATTTCTTCTCCCCATTCCTTAAATTCCTCACTGTTTAACAGATAGGTGGGGAAGTGCCAGTGTCGCATTTTTACTTTATTACCCTGCATTTTTATTTTTTATTATTGGCATGTGATCTGAAACGGTTACCGGATATTTATGCATATGTTCCTGTGAAATATAGTTAGCAAGCAGAAAAAAGTGAAAGTGGAGTTAAAAGTAGGGTAGAAACAAAAGAAAAAGAGATATGATTAATAAGTAACAAGAATTATTTAGAGGGACTGACAAAGATTAAAATATTGCAGAATACAGGGAATATCACAGAACAAAAAGAAGTAAAACTGCAGAGTGCAAAAGAGAAAATAAGGGATTACCTAGATAATATGCATGAGGTTGGAAAGATTGCTGTCAAGCAACTGTTTTTTTTTTTTTTTTTTGGATAATAACTCCAGAGCACAAAAGCTTTTAGCACAATGGCTCAGGCAACAGAAAGTAGAAAGGGTTGTTTTCAAGCTCATGGAGCCTATAACAAGTAAAATAACCATAGATCCTGTAGCGGTTTTAGAAATTTTATGAAAATTTGTATAAAGCAGAGAGATGTGGAAATCAAGAAAAAGTACAAATGCAAATATGTATGGAAGAATTAAATATGCCAAGGTCAGAGGTGGATGAAGCTCATGTATGAACAATTAGGATAGGAGGAGAAGAAATGAGAATGGTGATGTATACCAATCTACAGGAAATTCTGAAGGAATAGATGATAGTCCTGTGGAAGCTTCGAAGCCAGGAGGGAAGAAAGTGATACAAATCTGAAAGGTTTTGTTTAGCAGTATTTTAAAAGAAGAAAAAGCACTAACATGGAAGAAAGTGTGGTGGCTGTAATAACTAAACATGGTAAAGACCCATCAGATCTAGCTTCATATGGGTCCATTTCAATTCCAAACCATGATTATAAAGTGTTTATGTCTCTACTAGCTAAAAGAATGGCAAAGGTGTTGCCAACATTTATAGATAAGCATCAACATGGTTTTGTGATGGGAAGGCAAACATTTGACGACATTAATAGAACAATGATGATCCAGATGTTATGGTAAATTTTGCTTATACTTGTATACTATGTTAATCACATTAATCACTGATGCAGTAGCCTTAGTTATATGGGTAGATTACCTTAGCTAACAACATTTGGGAGATGGAAGGAGAAGACTCCAGGAACCCCTGGAGAATGGTACTAGCAAAGTTTGATCTGGACCAAAGAAGGAATCAAGCTTAGAGTGCTTTGTAAAAGTACATACAGAGAACCAAGTAGCAAAAAGCCACAGATGAAGCCAAGGGCCTGGTAGAATGGGCCTTGACTAGAATACAACCCTTTCCAAAAAGCCATAGATGAAGCCAAGGGCCTGGTAGAATGGGCCTCGTCCCTACCTGAAACAGTTTTGTTATAGTGAGTATAACAAATAATAGCCTTAGACAAATATTTGGAAATAGTCTGTTTTAACACAGGTTGTCTCTTCTTCTTATCTTCACAAGAACTAAACAATTGATCAAAACATCTGAAAGATTTAGTTCTGTCAAGATAGTACCTCAGTTGTCTGAGGATATCCAAGGTATGGAGTATCCTTTCTCCCTCCTTTTTAGGGTCAGGAAAGAAAACAGGAAAATGGATAATTTTGCTTAAGTTAAACTCAGAAAGCACTTATGCATAAAAAAAGGAGTAGTTCTCAAAGAAACCCTGTCCATATGGAAATGAGTTAGGGTTGACTCACCATAAGAGCTTGCAACTCTGATATCCTTCCAGAGGTCAGAGTAAACAGTCAAACTGTTTTCCATGTTAAAAACCTCAAAATAAGCCAGGTTAGCTGGTTCACATGGAGCAAGTGTTAGCTTCTCTAACACAAAATCAAGATCCAAAGGAGGGGCTACTGGTTTTCTTGAAGGCATCTTATGCAAAACCCATTTCAAGAACATTTTGACATGAGACTGCATTAAAACAGGAGGAACCATGGGCAGACACATTGAAATGACCAATATATGCACCTTGATTGAGGAATAAGTAAGGCAATAGGATAGTAACTCACAGAAATATTGTAAAACCAAAGAAAAACTAGCCCTGAATATATTCTAGTTTTGTTGTTGGCATCGACTAGAAAACATTTTCCATTTCCTAATATATGATTTTCTAGTAGCAGGCTTTCTTGACTCCATTAGTACCTGCTGCTTGTCCACAGTAAACAGGTGCATAAAATGAATTAAGACCCTATCATCCAGGCAGTCAATTGCAGTTGATTGAAGTCAGGGTGGATCATACACCCCTTATCTTGTGTGAGGAGATCCAGTCTGTGATAAAGCATGTGGTAATTGCCCATGGCCATGGTTGCCTAAGTCAGAAGGGAGTCACCACAATGATCTAGGGGGATTCCTTCTGAATCTTCAGAAGTACCGTGGGTATTAGTGGAAAGGGTGGAAAAGTATATCAGAACATTCCTGTCTAAGGTAAAGAAAAGGCATCTGTCTTCCAGGCCTTCTGAGCATGGAGTTCTACAACAGAAATTTGACAGTCGATTGTTTAGAGAAGAGGCAAAGAAGTCTACTTGAGGAACTCCCCACAGATGGTATCAAATCTCAAAAGATCCCTGGATCTTGTCTCCATTCATGAGAGTTTGCCCTGGTCCTGCTCAGGTTGTTTGCCACAGAGTTTTGCTCTGACAGAATGTAAGATGCCTGTAGAGTAAGATTATACTGTGAAGCCGTATCCCAAGCTAACATGGCTAGTCTGAAAAGGGGGTACGACCTTGTTTAAGGCTAGCATATGCTTTTCATATGCTTGTCTCCATCCTTAGTGTTCCACATCCCCTGCACTTTCATCCCTCCTGAAACTGATCCCCAAGCAAAGTATGGAGTGTCTGTGGTGAGAGAAGAGGGGAGACTTATTTTATAGGATATCAGTTGTCTGCACCAAAAGATTTCTCTTCTTACAAACACCAGCAGTGGGATTTGAAAAGATTAAGGATGTTGATGCTGGGATTTCAGATACCAGTCTATTTTTCTCATGTGGAGTCTTGTCCAAGGTATCATGAAAATCATAGATGCCATGAAACCCAAAATCATGAGGTATTCCCTTGCAGTGACAGAAGTCTGCCTGGAAAACCTTATAAATAGATCTAGATAAAAATCTATTTTTTTCCTGTGGAAGAAAAGCTCTTTGAGCTGAAGTGTCTAGTTGAGATCTCAGGACCACAATCCTTTGTGAAGGTGTTAAGAAAGAAAGACTTTTGAATGTTCTCTTGGGATCCCAACTTGTGTAGGAGATCTCTCACCCAGGAGAGACATTCCCAACATTTTGAAAAAGACTCTGCAAAGATAAGCAAGTCATCTAAATATGGAAAAATGTGGATGCCCTGTAGCTTGCAGTGAACTACAACTAGAGCTAGACATTTTGTGAACACTCTTGGTACAGTGGATAGTCCAAAGGGTAAGAAAGATAACTGATAATGTGATCCAGACACACAAAACCTTAAGAAATGTCTGATGTCTTGATAAATAGGGATATTATGATTAGCATCTTTTAAATCTACTGTTATCAGGAAACTTGAAAGGAAAAAAGGTCACAGAAAAAAAAATCTGCAAAAACAATAGGAAAATCTAGCAAGGCTATACTTTCCATTGTGTGATTCCTTAAACTTCTTGTATTAGAGGCAACACAGGATATATGCAAATGACCTTTTAAGGACATCAGGTATTTCGGCTATATGGCAATTATGAATGTCCATGACTTTTTTCCTTTTTAAGTGTATTTATGTACAAATCCAGGACAAAAAAGCCAAACCTCATTAGTTGTGGACATGCATGTTTCAGCCTTATTATGGCATCATCAGCACAACATAAATGGAATTCTTGGCTAACCTTTAGAAATACAGGGTTGTCGTACACAGGTAATATCCATAACCATTAGTGTGTCTGAAAAATATCCCAACCAACAAACTACAGTATAACAATGAATAAAAAGGTCACACACAAAAAAACAATCAGTAAAAACCAAAAGAAAAATCTAGCAAGGCTAGACTTTCCACTGTGTGATTCCTTAAACCTCTTATACTAGAGGCAACATGGATTATATGCAAATGACCGTTTAAGGACATCAAGTGTTTCAGCTATATGGCAATTCTGAATGTCCATGACTTTTTTTCTTTTTAAGATTTTCTTTTGGTTTTTACTGATTTTTTCCTGTGTGACCCTTTTACTCATTGTTTTAGTTTGTTGGTTGGGATATTTTGCAGACACCCTAATGGTTATGGATATCAGCTGGGTATGACAACCGTGTGCTGTGCTGATGATGCCATAATAAGGCTGAAACATGCATGTCCATAGCTAGTGGGGTTTGGCTTTATTGTCCTGAATTTGTCCATAAATATACTTAAAAAGAAAAAAATCATGGACATTCAGAATTGCCATATAGGTGAAACACCTGATGTTCTTAAAGGGTCATGTACAGATATCCCATACAAGAGGTCTACGGAATCATACGGTAGAAAGTCCAGCCTAACTAGATTTTTCTTTTGTTTTTTTACTTGTAGGAAACTTGTAAGAAGAAGAAGAGGTAACAGGTTGTGAAGTGACATCATTTTGAATTTGGGCACTCTCACAAACAGATTTAAGGAAGAAAGATCCAGAAATGGTCTCCATAAAATCTTTTTGAATAAACATCCTTTCTTACCTGGTAAGGAGGAACTGGTTCTGTCACTCCTTGGGACAGCATACAAGCAATATGTGTTTGGATCAAAACAGTCTGATCAGGAGTATGAAGAATCACCCCCTGGAAAGAAGGAATTTTCTCCCATTTCCATCTGTAACCTTGATGAATGATTTTTAGAACCCATTTGTCTGAAACTATCTGTTGCTAAGGAAAAAATTGAGATTCAGACTTTCTGGAAGAAAAAAGTGCCTGAGGTGGAAGGGGTACACAAGATCTCTTAAACAGTCATTCAGACTTCTTGGACTGCCCTTGACTTTGAGAGGTTTGAGACTTCTTTTTGGAACCCCCTTCCCATTTCTACTTAAACATCTGTTTACCTGTATTTTTTAGTCTGTTTATTCTATTTTTGCCAAAATTGGATGAAGAGACAAAAAATCCCTTGTAAATTTTGGAAAAGTAGGGCTGAAAATCTTAGACATTCCCTGGATCAGTTTGTCCCTTTCATTACACTATTTGATCACCTCTGCAACAGAGGCCCAAACACCAAATTTCTATACAAGGGAGAATTTAAAATCTCAACATTAAAATCATCTGTGAAGTTCTGAGAATGCAGCCATGCAGACCTTCTTAAAACAATACCAGTGACCACAGCCCTGGAAGAAGTATCAACAGAGTTATACATATTCTGTAAACAATGAGCAGTGACCTGTGAAAAGAAGAAACTAAATTAAGTAAAGCATATTTTTTTCCTCACTGATTTTAAAAATACAGATAAAGCATTCCTCATACTTTCACAATTAGAACAAACTTTTACATATCAGTTCAAAATTCTGATTACATATCATTCAAAATTCTGAAAAGCAAGGTTGTGGAAGTATATACTTTTCCCCATACCTATCAAAGTTTCCATTCCTTATCAGAAAGGGCAGGATTAACTCAGTGCTTAGCAGCAGTGGGATCAACTAAAGTTATAGCTGCTAGGTCAGGTTTGGGAATAGTGTATAAAAATTTAAAAGACTGAGAAACTTTATATATATATATATATATATATATATATATATATATATATATATATATATATATATATCTGCCTTTTTAGGGGCAGCTGGCCGAGTATCAAGAAAACTTCAGGTAGTAACACACACATCCTCTAAAGCAGAGGGAACACTAGGAATGGGTGAAGGTTCTGGAAAATCCATCTGTAACAACTCTTAGTATTTTCTGAGGGACTGGTAAACCTCAGTGTTCTCCCACTGAAAACATTGGCACATTCTAACAACAGTCTTAGAGAAAGAGAACCCCCCCCCCAAAAGGAGAATCTGAAGCTGAGCTCTCCCCTGAGTCTGAATCAGAAATTTGAGGGAAAAAAACTTGTATCCATCCCTACAGCTTCCTTTTTAGATTTAGAATCTTGACTGTCTTCAGGAAAAGATGAATCCCTCTTTATTTAAGGTAACATGCCAGCCCCTCAAAAGTAATATAAACACAATTTCTCCACAGAAAAATGTTTTCATTTACTTTACACAACTTTTAAACTAACAGAAAAAATGAGCGTATTGTTTAAAAGTATACTACAGTCTCAAAACAGTCCATTAAACACAACACTCCTAGCTGTAAAATAACATTCCTGGAGAGGAAAGTAATAAAACATCAACAAAATTAAGAAAATGGAAGGTTCTAAGGGAACGTATGTGCCTTGCAATGGAAAACAGAAACTGACCATCAATCCTTGAAAGCCTCAGAGAAGTGTAGTCTTCGGTGTCAGTAAAGCTGTCAAGGGCTTTGCGCCCAAACTTGTCTTTTTAGTCAGCTCAACTTGAGCTGCCTGACAATTTGGGCACAAGGAAGGTGCCGTGAAGCTTTGGAAGCTGGACAGCTGTTATACATTTGGCAAGATATAACCTAGATAACTAAGGCAATTGCAGCAGTGATCAATGTGTTGATTATCTTTGAGACCCAGCCTCACATACCCATTTCAACTTTAAACCATAATTATAAAGTGTTTATGTCTATGCTAGCTAAAAGAATGGCAGTGGTGTTGACAAAATTGTTAAATATGGCTCAATGTGGTTTTGTGTAGGAAGGTAAACATTTGACAACATTAATAGAACAATGATGATCCAGAGGGATGCAGAATGTAAGAAAATACCGTTGTTCTTTGGTAGGTCTTGATGCAGAAAAAATATTTGACAGAGTAAGTTTGAATTTTATGAGTTGGACAATGGAAGCATTTGCATTCCCCAATGCAGTAGTAAGGTTAATTAGGAGGATATATCAATGACCAGAGGCAAGAATTTAAAGTTGGTGGGTTTCTCTCTAAGTTGTGTTTGAACAAAGAAACCAGGCAGGGGTGTCCTCTTTTCCTTGTGTTATTTGTTTTACATTTAGAGATATTAGCAAAGGGACTCAGAAATGCAAGGATATAATTAATATTATAATGAAGAAAAGTTGGATTTATTTGCAGATAATATTATTTGGTACCTGATAAATCCAGTAAAGGAAATCTTAATGTTTTTGAGACAGTTTCACATCTTTTCAGGGTATAAATTTAATGAAGATAAAACAAACACTTTAGTTGTAAATTATATACTTACTCATGAACTGGTTCAGTAATACCCATATTTACAAGGTCACAATAAGGAGAAGTATTTCAGAGTATGGATTAAAAAGGCTTATGTTATACCAGCTAAATATACGTGGGAAGATACTAAAAAAAAGTAATACAATAACTGAGAAACTGGAAGCTCAAGTTTATGGATTTGGATAATAAGATTCAGGCAGTGAAAATGTTTTGGCTTTATATGTGGGTCAGGCATAGTTTTATTAGCAAGAGGAGAAGTTGTGGACAATAATTAATAAAGAGTATAAAGAATTTATCTTGGCGGGAAAGAGAGCAAATGGTAAGTAGTGATGAGTTGAGCCATTCAATAGAAGAAGATGGTTTAGGACTACCTGATTTGAAGGGGTATTTTAGAGCTCATATGCACAGCACAAGCAGAAAGTTATAATTCAAAATGGAAAGGGATGATGATGAAGTTGGGAGCAGTTCAGAAAATATATAGAGAATGGGATTTGGGATGCAGATCCTTAAGGAGAATGCTAACAATTATACAGAATATTATATTCATAAGGTAGCAGAGTATTCCAAGAAGTAAGCTAACATGAGAAAGGAGAAAGGAGATTTTATTAATAGGGATGACTGCAAGGAGATGTACAGAAAATAGGCAAGAGGAGGCTGGAACTTACTGAAGAAAACTGGCAAAGGAGCCAAGATATTGGGGCCAAATAACTACAAAGGGAAAGATAATAGAGTGGGATGAGGCCAAGAAGACAGTTAGACTGCAGGCTAGGGACTAGTATCATAATATAGACAAAGAGAAAGGGATAAGGGAATCTTGTGTGAATGACCCATTTCTTCACTTAAGCCTTCCTGTTGGGCCTTAAACAACATCCTGACACCCCATGGTTTTCATGCTCTCTCCCTGGATGCCAGGTATCTTCTGTACATTCACCATAGCTAGTGTAGGTGGCATGTAGATATCACTGGACAGGCAGGACTCATTTCCTCCCTCACCACATAGAAGGCCTTCTGAGCATCAATAAAGCATGAGTACTCCTAGAAACAGATGGGATAGAGAGTTTTACGACTACAGACAGATAGACAAATAGATTTAGATATAAATGTATACAATTAATTTTAGTTATAAAGAACTTTCATACAAAGCTTTTATCCTGTACAGGGTTTTATACAAAATTACTTAAAGTATACTTATTTTCAGTTTAGATACCTGTATTTATACTTGTGTGTCACTCATCATCATTTCTTCTTGTTGTTCAGTTGTACAGCTGACTCAGACATGGGGTTCACAAAATACTTCCTTGTACATAGCGTGCCTATCACTGCATGTGTATTAGGTCAATATGGCAAAACTAGTTGGTTTGTAATGGGGTTTTTGTGATCACGTGGTAATGCTCACACAAATGTCACTTATACAAATAGTACACAGTTTCAAGAAGACAATGTTGTTGTAGTTTGATTTCAAGCTGTTTCCTTATTCTGCTTATTCACTAGTCATCTGTTGTTACTACACTGACTTCTGTGCACACGTCATGAGAGTGGGTACAGATCTATTACCATGTTGATATAGATCTTATAAACTGAACATACTATCTGGCACATAACAAATAGACCTGAGATTCATTTTGATGAACAGCTGTATACTGTGTGCACGAATCCTCCTGTTATTCAACAGACATTTTAACTGCCATTCTTTAGCAGCTGCTTACTTGTCAGGGAGTTCATTCTCTCCTTGCCACTTTTATATTGGTGAAATAACAAGAAAAATACACCTGTGTATCCTTAAATTTGTCAAGGATACAAACTAGTCCAGTGGCCTAGCGTTTTAAATAGTTTCAACCAAGTAATTATCAAGTGTTGAACTTTTATATATTGTATCAGATTTCATGTTAATAGAAAACTGGCAAAGTGAAAAAAATTATCACACAAGAAATCTTATTTTATTTTAAAATATAATACTTTAGAACCAGAAAGAGCCAGTAACGAGTTAATTTGGATTTCTTTTTTGTAAAAATGTCTTGTTATGAGGGTGTCACTGAATTCTTCATTAAAAATGAACCTCGTTCTCTCTTTTCAGTTTTTTCTTTCCTTGTATGTTTAAGGAGTAATTTAAAGAGTAATGTATGACTAATGAAAAGCTTTGACTGATTCTTTTTTAAATTATAAAGATGAAAATATATAAAATCCTTCTAAAATAGCATGTTTTAATCTCTCAATAAGGTCATTGTGCTGAAGTACCAAAATTCATTAAAGATCTGAAAAGAAAAGAAGTGTCTTTTTATGTGCTAGAGTAATGATTGTTTTAATAAGAATTATATGAGTTCTTTGACACGGAAATGAATACAGTGAATCAGTGATTACACTGTAGTGAGGCATATGACATGGTACCATGGTACTGCATAAAAGGTACACAAACTTTTTCTTGTTTTTAATCAACCATATTAGATCATCCTGGGCACAGGCCTAGAGTAGACATAAGGGTAAAACACTAGATATTTAATTAGGCACAGACTGTTACCCTCAGAAAAAAAAGCAAAGTAGCAAGCCAAGAAACACAAAGGTCGATGCTTGGAATGATGCATCTCAGTTTCTTTATAAGTAACCTAATGATTTGCTGATAATGAAAAGATGTAACAGTGCCGGAACAAAATATGGACATGAATGATGAAAATAATTGTAAGACAGAATGAATGATCTAAAGCACGCCAGCATAAATACAATTCAGAAAACTGGAAATTATTACAGATGGGAAGCAGAAACTTTAAAAAAGAAAACACAAACTAGGGGCTGAGGTAGTAGCAGCACACAAAGTGGAAAAAAAAAAAACAAGGTGATCTCATATTAGTTGACCCAAAGGTAAACAAGTCATATGAGAAAGCTTCAGGAAAGGCAGGAGGAATACCACTTTATACAGGAAGAAGCAAGAAATCCAAACTTATGATTTCTCTTTCCATAATCGTTAAGATGATATTAAGAGTACTGGTGTGGCTGTAAAATTCTCATTAGCTAAAAACATAATCAGGTTACAGGTGATTCAGAGTAAGGCAGCAAACGTGATGCATGACCTACAGAAAAAAATATAGAAAGAAATCTCTAAAATAGTTTAACATGAATGATATACAGGAAAGCATCCAAATGGGGGTGACATGACAGAAATGTTCAAGTGAGTCAGGATATCCATGGATTGCAGATGAATAACATTTTATTCATTCTCCAATAGTCACTCTATCCATTTCAAGGATAGATGTTGGATCCACAGCTTATTCCTGAAGTACAGTTTATATTTCTTAAATCTTTTGTTACATGCACATTTTTATTCACAAAAGAGTATTTGATATTTCAACTTAGTTGCTGTAGGAGCCAAACTTGTCTGTGAAACACTAGTGATGAAAATTAATTTCTGGGATCACTAGTATGTATGTTTGCTGAGCTTTTCCCAGGAAAACTGAATTGCCATTGTACTAGGGATGTCTTCTTTTCCAGTAATGGTGCGATTGCCATAGCTTTGGTCAAGTTATGTTTCAGTCATGACTTCCTATTTTTTAGTTTGCCACACAGAGACAAGTAATTCCTCCTCTGCAAAATGCTTCAGAGTTGGTGTAGGATATGTAATTGCTGTTGCAGGAAGTATTTTACTTCCAAAATATAAGTTAGGTAAATAATTATATTTACATACAAAGACACATACACACTCATACAGGCATGACACTTGCATACATACAATGAAACAAGACAGATGTAAAAGCAGAGGGACACCATCTCTCACACACAGACACACACACCCACACACAAATATGCCCACTTGCAGATGCAGAAGCATAGACACACAGACTTACAGACATATACATAGGCACACATGTATAAATCTGCCCAGTATTTTATTGATTACGCATATCTCAAATGTCTTATTGTGACCAAATTAAGAAATACATAGATAATAGCACCAGTAATTTATTTCAGGTCACTGATGACAGACTTGCACATTGCAAAGGATTAGAAACCCCCACATACACGTATTCACTTATCACACACACACACGCACGCACACACGCGCACACACACACGCACACACACACACACGCACACACACACACACACACACACACACACACACACACACACACACACACACACACACACACACACACACACACACACGGGTCATTTCATTGTTACTGTTGCTCCAGTTACTTATATTTTATCTGATTATTTATTTTTATCTATTTACTAACCATGGCTTTCTATGAGCCTTGGTTTATACTTCCTGCTCCTGCTGTAGTAACTTAGCTAAGTTTTGTTTTTTTATCCAACTTATCACTAATTATGTCTTTTTTAAGAGCTGCAGTTAGTGAGGTTATTGGAAATGGCATCTCCAGAAGAAAATCTCAGTCTCAATGGTCATACTGCATGCTGGATTAGGAACTCCACATTTTTACCAAGCTTTACAATGTACATGTACATCAATACCCCTGTCTGGAACACTGAGCATCGAGTGGGGATCACTAATTCTCCAAGCCCATTTTTAAGTATCATTAATTATTTTATATATTTTTAAGGTGTTCAACTCTCTTCAAATTAGCAGCTGCTCTATCAACACTGTATTTAACAAGTACTCCTATTACTGTGTGTGTGTGTGTGTGTGTGTGTGTGTGTGTGTGTGTGTGTGTGTGTGTGTGTGTGTGTGTGTGTGTGTGTGTGGCAGAAGCATAGCTGGTTCAGTTAGTGCCCCACCCACTCACTTCTTCAAGTCAAGAGCAAAAAGTACTTCAATGTAATAAACCGATCAACACATTAAAAAAAAAAATGGATGTTCCTTCTTTTGCTACAGTTTATACCCTGCCTACAATGTAGCAAGTAGTTGCTGAAGTTTAGACCACACACAGAGAGCTATAGTATGTCTGACCACAAATGCAATATTGGATTTTAAAAACTGCACTATAACAAATCAAATGGTAGCAATGCAACAGATGTGAGAAAATGTATGAAGGCATTTGTGCCTTGGTTTAAAAAAATTACATCAGAAATTTAAGAACCAAGCATATTAGCACATTTCTATATAATTAAGGATAACAAAAAGGAAACACTTCCTACTGCTGCTGCAGATACTGGTCAGTAGCAGAACAAGTTATTTGAAGTGTTGATTAACAGCTCTTGGATTGCAGTGGGAACTTTGACACTACAGGAAAAATGTATGTATCTGAGGTGGGTCTGTCAATGCTCATTGCATAGGACTACAAAATGAGAATCCACACAAAAGTCTGGAATTTACATACTTTCTTTAGCTGGAGTTGTATAAACTGAGATGAATAGCATAAAACAAGCTATGACAGAAATGTATATTATAGTCATTCAAGGAAACAAATGCAAGCACTTTAGCTACAGAAAGTGTGTATGATGCCTGTGACTCACACTGGTACCATTGTATCTCAGTGGACAAGGAAGACAACATCACTTCCTTATGTCTAACATGACTCATATAAAAGTACATGAAATGGATTCTGGGGAGAAGACAAGAAAGCACTGAAATAAGATCATATTAATATTGCAAGCCCCTTCTCAGCCATTTTGTGGAAAACATTAAAATTTTATAAGAATCACATTGATTGATTTTGATGCATCAAAATAGTTCAGGAAACAAAGATATGATGAAAAAACATATATATTTTGAGTTCCAAGGTGGAGCTTTCCTTTAATTAAGCAAATAAGAAGGCACAATAAAAATTTCAAAGCAAAAACAGAGCCAAAGCAGTAACAAGGGCTGTCACATTTTTGTATGAAAACGTGCTTATAAAATGATTTCATTGTGGTAGGAAGGCATAAACAGAAAAGCAAAATATATGTGGCTGATCACAGAAGCAAATTAATGTAACATATCTCTGCTGCCACACAAATAATTTTGATGCCACCATGGAGGGCATACTGAAATAATAGAACTGTATTGCACAGCTAATGACATTCCAGTTGATAAAACAGTCCTAGCATTGCTAAATGTAATAGGCGCCAAAACACACCCACGTTTATTCACTTTGATAACACCAGCAAGCCATCAGAAAAAGTAGTTCTAGTGAAAGTAGTTGTAGATCAGATTGCAAGTGAAGTGTGCTGTATCTTTACGAAGCATGTCAAGGCTGTATGTGCACATATAAATTCTAGATACGTGCACTCCCTAGTGCCATTTTGTAAGAGCAGCCACAGTGAGAGCAGGCATGATCACAGTTGTTAGTTTGTATATAAGTTACTTAAGTTAAAGTCAGTAAACCTTTATAGTGATGCATTTGTATAGAATAAAGCTGCTTGAACAGAACCCATAAAGACTCTTCTATTGTGTCCAAAGTAGGAGAGTGACATGGTGTCAGAACCAGGATTGAAGAGAATAAAATTCAGAGCCATGAGGTGCAGAGATGCCAGTGAAGGTGAAACCAAGAGAAACGAGAACAAAAAGAGACAGAAAAGAATCAAAGGTAATGAGAAGTGGCATGAACTGTTTATTTGATAAAAGAGATAAAACGGGGCATTACAAGGGCACAAACCAAATTACTGAGCAAGAGGAAGGCACGAAAAGTTTGTTGACTAAAAAGAATGTTTAAAATAAAGGCATTTGTTGAAACAATTAACAGTAAAGCAAAACGATTATGTTTAAAGCAAAACAAGTATGTTTAAATATAAAACCAGCATGTTTAAAGTTAAGCAAGTGCGTTTAAAGTAAAACAAGCACAAAATAAATATGTTGAGTATGAAGACGGTTTAAATGAGAAAAACGAGTATAATAAGGAAAAATGAGAAAAAAGGGCACATTAAGCAAAAATAAAGCAAGGCAACTGCATGCGTTTTGGAAAAGTGCTATGTTTTGGCATAACTACGACTTTGTATTGTATCAAAGGCATAACTAAAGTTATTCAAATTATCTCAAAGTGTGTAAAAGTGCTTACAGTGTGTGCTTATTACTGTGCATGTATGTCAAAGAGTTTATTGTGTCTGAACAAGTATTTCATGAAATACAGTCAAAATATAGTCTTTTTGAAAAGTTTCTTGTGCTGGGTGTGTCTATTCGCAAAGTGCCGCCATTGTAGAGTGTTTCTTGCGCTATAAAGAATTGGCTAGCAAGGTACCGCCATTTTGGGGACATTTCAGTGTGCTGTATGCAGTTATTTGATATGTTTCTTAAACTAAGAGGTGATTTATTGCAAAACAATATTACAAGAATATTACAGTGCCCAAGAGTTTATTTCACTTGCATCATAAAGTTGTTTGAGATGTTTCATAAAATGATGATAAATAACTTTGGCAAAATTGTGATAAATTACTTTACCATTTAGCCTCCCAAACAATATTACAAGAGTGTTGAACCACCTGAGAAGTTTACTTCGCAAAATCCATTTATTCAAAGGTACTACGAGTTTGCTCATTAGCATTATTTTGAAAAGCCCAAAATAAATAAATTCAGATACAAGTACTGGCATAAGTTTCTGGCATATGTGCATGAGTGTATGTTTGTGCTTATTTGCAAAACCCTTCACTGGTATGTGTTAATATGGCAGACAGATTTTGAAAACCCCTACCACTTGTATTTAATCAGAATATTGCAGAGAACTGGAGAATATTTGAGCAAGAGTATGATATTTTTATACAAGCAGCTTATGCAGATAGAGATGCATGCACCAGGGCATTCATTTTGCTAAACCTAGCTGGGCCAGAGGCCATAGAAAGAGAGCATTCATTTATGTATGCACCTGCAGTATATGAAGGAGAAGGTGAAAATCATCATATTGTACAAGCTGAATCAAGGGAGGACCCCGAGTGTTTGAAGTGCAAGTTCAGAGAAATGTGTAAACCTCAAACAGTTTGGTGACTTGAAAAATGAGCTGATAAAGGACAGGCTTGTGTGTGGTATTAACAGTGCTACTGTGAGAAAGATTTTGCTTCATGACAGTGATTTAATATTGAGTAAAGCCATTGAGATTTGTCAAATCCATGAGGTGACAGAAAAACACACTAGTATGCTTGCAAGTGACACGAGCATGAATTCAGTTGGCTCCAGAGCAAATGTAGATAGCATGCAAAATGTGGCAGACAAAAGTAGGCCTAGGCATGTGGCAGCTATGAGATTTCCAGGGAAGGCACGTAGCTTTCCAGTGTTCTAAAAAGGGAACATATTCCAGCTCAATGCAGTACAAGCAGGAATCAGCAAAACCCAAGTCCAGCTTTAATGTTAACTGTCACAATTGTGGTGCAAATCATAAGTCTAAAAGAGATAAGTGCTTAGCATATGGTCAGCAATGCTACAAGTGTAAAAAATGGAACCACTTTCAAAAGTTTTGTAAATCAAGTAAGCCTCACACAGTTGTAAAGAAAGGTCACACAAAGAAGCAAGTTGATCAAGTAGAGCCAAAGCACAGCTTTCTATGGAGATCTTGTATGAGTGCTTGATGAAAGAGTTGATGCAGTGAATTTATTAACAACAAGTGAGATGTTTTGTACTGTCCGGATTAATGTAAAATTTACAGAGCTCAAACTAGACACTGGTTCAAAGTGTAATGTTATGTCAGCAGAAACATTTGCTAAAGTGAGAAGTAATGAACAACTCAATCTAGCCAGTAGTGTGAGACTTGTTGCTTGTAGAGGTGAAGAAATTCAAACCGAGGTTTCAGTGATGCCTTCATGTTATTTGGCCAAGAACTGTTACAACTTGTTGTTCTATGTAGTCCGAAGACTAGTGCAATCTTTATTGGGTCTCAAAGATAGTTTAAGAATGAATCTGCTTTCTTTTGCTAAAGAAGTTCATCATGTAAGTGCATTTCCAAGTTTTAATTTTTCTGAAGCCATTTTCTCAGAGTATGCTGATGTTTTCGATGAAAATTAGGCAAACTTCCAGTTGTGGACTCCATGAAGTTAGATCCAGAAGTCACTCCTGTAGTCAGACCAGCAAGAAGAGTTCTGATAGCTATGCAGGATAAAGGTAAAACTAAGTTGGATAAAATGGTGCAGCAAGGCTTTCTTTGTCCAGTCACAACCAACTGAGTGGGTATCGTCTATGGTACCAGCTAACAAAAAAGGCTCAGACAAAATCAGAATATGTATTGACCCAAGAGATCTGAACAAAGAATTAAAGAGACCATATCATCCGATGCGCACAATCAAAGAGGAGCCTTAACACTGAATGCCACTGTTTTCTCTGTCTTGGATGCGAAGAGTTCATTTTGGCAACTGATGCTTGATTGTAATTCTTCATTCCTAACTACTTTTGGTACTCTGTTTGGCAGATACAGATTCCTAAGAATGCCATTTGGAATAAATTCTGCAAGTGAAGTCTTTCAGTATGCAATGGAGCAAATTCTTTCGGGTCATCTTTGTGCCATAATAGTAGATGATTTATTGGTTGGAGGCAATGATGAAGCAGAGCATGACAGAAACCTAAAGAAAGTTATAGATAGAGCATGTGAAGTAAACTTGAAGCTCAATCCTCTGTAGTACAAATTCAGACTTCCAGAAGTTAAATACATACATTTGTTCATGAGTACAAGCTTGAGACCAGACTCGACCAACCAATCAGCTATTCTGGAGATGTTAGCACCAGATAATGTACAAGCTCTACAATGTGTTCTAGGCATGGTCAACTATTTATGCAAGTTTATACCAGAATTCAGTGAGTTGACAGCACCTTTAAGAGAGCTAACACACAAAAATGTTGTATCGTCATGGTTGGGACAGCACCAGAAGGCATTTGAAGACCTTAAGCAGAAAATTGCCACCTCGCCTACATTATGATAGTATGATGTAAACAAACCAGTTATTATTTCCTGTGATGCTTCAAAATTTGGTGTTGGCACAGTTATACTTCAAGCGGGCAGACCAGTAGCCTATGCATCTAGAACACTAACCCAAACTGAGATGCAGTGTGCTCAGACTGAGAAAGAGCTTTTGGCAATTGTATTTGCATGTTCTAAGTTTCATGATTATATTTATGGTCAAGCTATTCAGATTGAGACTGACCACCAACCTTTAGTTACTATTTTAAAGATAAACCGATAATACCAAAGTCCAGCTTTCCACAAGTAAACGCTGACACCACGTAGTAAAAATCAAAATAATACTCTTAACAAAATGACGAGTGCAGCAGAAGTAAGATAAAACACAAAAGTTTAATTCCAAGTGGGTGTGCACAAACGGATGAGCGCTTTCACAAATAATGTTTCTTCAGATCCTTCTAGCAACCCCATAAGTATACTCCTTATATAGTAGTTCCAATTAAGTAATTAAATAATTAGTCAACTAGTACTCATCCATTAACATATACAAAGTATAAGTAGGCAAAACAAATATATATCTCTCTCTCAAGTCACATTAATAAAAGAGCATTTCCAAGTGAGTATAAAAACATATGAAAAATACATATAAAATATTAGTTAAAACTGTATATACAAGTAATGTGTAAGTAGTAAAGTCAATATCCAGACATATACATTTATGCCTCATAAAATAAACTGAACATCAGAGTTATTATAAACTGCACCAGTATACATATATATATATATATATATATATATATATAATGTATACAATATATAATATGTGCAGTCAATGTCCATATAAATCCTTGTAAATATGTGGAAAATAATGACAGAGTCATGAGATGCAATTATTTAATATTTCTGCGCTGCCTCAACTTGGGTTTAATGGATGCCCTATCATTTAAGCCATGGCCCCTATCTGCCTTGAGTGTAATAATCCAGTCAGTCTCCTTTGCTTCAGTGTGGTTCATGATATCACCCCCTCTTATATTGACATTGATGATCTCTAGTACCTTAAATAGGAAGGTGTGATTTTCATTATTAGAAGACACATGTCTTGCAAGAGCATTGTGGGGAGTACCTTTCCTAATGTGATAAATATGTTCCTCATTCTGTCTCTTAATGGACGTTAGTTTTCCCAACATAGAAACTCGGGCAGGCTTGGCAGGTAGCTAAGTACACCACATTTGGTGTCATACAGTTGGCATCTGCCCTAATAGAGAATGTGACATGTTCATCTGGATGTATAAAGACATTGCTACTGTCTATATATGAACAAAAATTACAATGATTACATGGTTTAGTGTAGCCATTATTCATCACAGTTTTGTCAGATCTGGGATAGCATAATAGTCGTTTCAGATTATTTTTATTCTTGTAGAGGAAGCTGGGTGTTTCACCCACAATGTATTTCAAATCATTATCCACAAGGAGAATATCCCAATGCCTATTGATAATTTCCTTCACATTATATAGGTCAGAGGTGAAATAAGTGGAAAATTTGACAGGTGTACTGTAATGTGACTTGAGAGAGAGATATATATTTGTTTTGCCTACTTATACTTTGTATATGTTAATGGATGAGTACTAGTTGACTAATTATTTAATTACTTAATTGGAACTACTATATAAGGAGTATACTTATGGGGTTGCTAGAAGGATCTGAAGAAACATTATTTGTGAAAGCGAATTAAACTTTTGTGTTTTATCTTACTTCTGCACATTTTGTTAAGAGTATTATTTTGATTTTACTACGTGGTGTCAGCGTTTTGTGGAAAGCTGGACTTTGGTATTATCGGTTTATTTTTATCTCACCTTCCACAAGAGTAAGATTTGATTCTTTCCACCTCTATGGCTAACATCGAATTGGATTACGTCCCAAGAAGTGAAGACCGAGGGACGGCAGCTCTACAGACACGTTTTCAGAGGTATCTAAATGAAACTAGCAGTGCTTCCTTGTTCCTTGACTGCGCGACTGTCACTGATGATGTCATCGAATCGACTATTGACACGGAGAGACTGCACGCTATGCTCGATGAAATAGAGAAGGATTTTATGAAGCTTAAAAGGCTTCAAACACAACGTATACACTTTAAGTTTTGCTTAGAGCACCACATCGTGCCTCGAGGCTTGAGGGTGTTTACTATGCCCAATCAGGGTAAGGAATATCCGGACTTACTTGCGCAATGGCAGCGCATTAACATTGAGGTGAGCTACAAATATTTACAGTTATTGATTGACTTTTTTCACCCTGAGGAGATCAGATTAATAGAGTGCATTAAGAATAAACAAGAGATTCTTTTTGGAAGATTTCCTGATAAAGTAGTTCTACCATTGTTTGAGAATCTGCTTGACTGTATTTTAGCATATGAGAGAAAGTTGCTACAGCAGAAACGACACAAAGCAACTAGGGACCTCAATGATTTTAAACTGGGTAATGTGTTCCTTTGGCCCAGGACTGCACCAGGTTCCCACATACCTCCCACGTCAGTCCCCAGGGACCAGCGTCTTGTCGCTGGTTCCAGGAGGGATGAGGGACATATTAATTCCATTTCTACCTGTGATCAGGTTTTGGTCGGTACAAATGGCAACATAGAATCAGGCAATACCCACACACATACCAGTGATGATGTCCTTTCTAGAGGTCTCAGTGATGGAGAACTCATTCATGATATCGAATGTAATGATGATGCTGTTTCATCTGTTGATAAGACCAATGTTAACAATTGTAATGACTCTGGTGATGTCATTCATATCATTCATCCAAGTGCTTGCCCAGAGAGCAACCCCTACCCTGAAATACATGTGGTCAAACACGGACATACCACTACTAAAGGAGGCTCAGAAGCCGTTGTTAGACCCAGGATAGTGACAACTGGGACTGGGACTGCCTCTAATAATAAATTGATGAATTTGGATTTAACTTTTCCCCTACCCGTACGCCTGGAGAAGGGTCCTCACAGACCGCGCTCCATGAGCCGGGGCAGGCAGAAGAGGGAATTTTCAGGAGTTTGCCCCTCACCAGACATTAAAGAAAATGTGGAACAACAAGAACTAGTACACAATCTATCTCATATTAACCTGACAAGCAATGATGTTAAACTTCTGAATAAGGGTTTAAATTTCATTCCCAGTAGGCGCAGCAGGTTAACTGACACCATTATGGACTTGAAACTATTCTGCAGGAACGTTATGCTCAAACTCATGTATCATGCCTTTAAAGAAGACTCCCCTCAAACTAGGGGTTTTATTTTAAAGAACTTGAGCGACTACGTACCCACACACCATCCTCTGGTTGAAGCCTTCTCCAGACTCACTGAAGATGAATTATATAACTACTATAAGAGTAATCCTAGAATAACTAAGCAGAGACGGAGGGACAATCTATCTTTTCAGGAATGCCAATGCCTTAATAAATTGCAGAATGACCCCACCATAATTATCAGACCAGCTGACAAGGGTGGTAAGGTGGTTGTCATGGACATGCCCTTTTATGTTGAAGCTATGACCCTGATGCTACAAGATAAATTTTATGAACCTACTTCTATTGATGATGTTCAATCTGTTATCAGATATATCAGTAATACACTTTATGACATATTTAGCAGTAAACTGATAGATAGGGAGCTATATGACTATCTCACGATTCGGAAACCTGTTATACCTGTTATACAAGGTCTCCCTAAAATTCCTAAAAATGAAGTGAATCCACCCATGAGACCGATAGTCTCCGGTCGTGGATGGGTCACTGAGCATCTTTCAGTATTTGTAGAGAAACATCTGAGACATATCTTGAATGATAATGTTACAGTGCTAAAGGATTCCAAGCAGTTCTTAATTGACTTGTATGAATGTATTGGCACCTCAGAGATGGTTTGTAATTACATTTTTGTTACATTTGATGTTCAATCCTTGTTCACTGTGATTCCAAATGATTTAGGATTGGACTATATTTCACATTATCTGCAAGCACACAGTACTTATACACCAGTGTTGGTGGATTTAGTGGTACACTTCTTGGAATTGGTTTTGGAAAACAACTTTTTCATGTTTCAGGATTATGTCTATAGGCAAAGAGATGGCGTAGCTATGGGCACACCTTGTGCCAATAGTTATGCCAACATGTTCCTTGCCCATTGGGAGGAACATATTCTGTTTAAAAATGATTTATTCTGTAGACATGTTGTTTTTTATAGAAGGTTTGTTGATGACCTCTTTGTTCTCTGGAATGGAACAATATCACAGTTGAAGGTAATGTTAGCAACTATGAATAGTTTGACGACGTTTCTTGTCTTTACGATGAGCTATTCTACACACAGGATTGAGTTTCTAGATTTATACATTGAGAAATTAACGGACAATCTGATTAATACAGGTGTCCACCGTAAGGTTTGCCATCATAACTCTTTATTACTAAGGTCAAGCATGCACCCACCCTTCGTGTTTAAGAACATTATGAAAGGGCAGGCTATTAGAGCTTCTAGACTCAATCCAACTGATAGTGGTTTTTCCCAGGAGTTGGTTAATCTTAGAAATAGGCTACTAGCCCGTGGCTATAATAATGATGAGGTCACATCCTATCTAGAAGAGGTAGAGAACCTACGTCTTACAACAGGCATACCTTATTTTGGACCCAGAAATCAACAGCATGTTTCTCAAAACCGTCCAATATGTACACCTGTCAAATTTTCCACTTATTTCACCTCTGACCTATATAATGTGAAGGAAATTATCAATAGGCATTGGGATATTCTCCTTGTGGATAATGATTTGAAATACATTGTGGGTGAAACACCCAGCTTCCTCTACAAGAATAAAAATAATCTGAAATGACTATTATGCTATCCCAGATCTGACAAAACTGTGATGAATAATGGCTACACTAAACCATGTAATCATTGTAATTTTTGTTCATATATAGACAGTAGCAATGTCTTTATACATCCAGATGAACATGTCACATTCTCTATTAGGGCAGATGCCAACTGTATGACACCAAATGTGGTGTACTTAGCTACCTGCCAAGCCTGCCCGAGTTTCTATGTTGGGAAAACTAACCGTCCATTAAGAGACAGAATGAGGGAACATGTTTATCACATTAGGAAAGGTACTCCCCACAATGCTCTTGCAAGACATGTGTCTTCTAATAATGAAAATCACACCTTCCTATTTAAGGTACTAGAGATCATCAATGTCAATATAAGAGGGGGTGATATCATGAACCACACTGAAGCAAAGGAGACTGACTGGATTATTACACTCAAGGCAGATAGGGGCCATGGCTTAAATGATAGGGCATCCATTAAACCCAAGTTGAGGCAGCGCAGAAATATTAAATAATTGCATCTCATGACTCTGTCATTATTTTTCACATATTTACAAGGATTTATATGGACATTGACTGCACATATTATATATTGTATACATTATATATATATATATATATGTATACTGGTGCAGTTTATAATAACTCTGATGTTCAGTTTATTTTATGAGGCATAAATGTATATGTCTGGATATTGACTTTACTACTTACACATTACTTGTATATACAGTTTTTAACTAATATTTTATATGTATGTTTTCATATGTTTTTATACTCACTTGGAAATGCTCTTTTTATTAATGTGACTTGAGAGAGAGATATATATTTGTTTTGCCTACTTATACTTTGTATATGTTAATGGATGAGTACTAGTTGACTAATTATTTAATTACTTAATTGGAACTACTATATAAGGAGTATACTTATGGGGTTGCTAGAAGGATCTGAAGAAACATTATTTGTGAAAGCGCTCATCCGTTTGTGCACACCCACTTGGAATTAAACTTTTGTGTTTTATCTTACTTCTGCTGCACTCGTCATTTTGTTAAGAGTACTATTTTAAAGAAGCCTATGTATTCCACTCCAGCAAGATTGCAAAGAATGATGCTTAAATTGCAGAAGTACAATTTCAAAATGGTCTACATGAAAGGCAAATTGCTTTATCTGGCTGACACCTTATCCAGATCACCAAGAAATATGACAGAACAGCTTGATGCAGAGAATTTTAACTTTGATGTGATGGCAGTGTGTAATTTTGCTATCACTAGACTTGATGAGTTGAAAGATCACAGTCAGACTGATCCAATTTTTCAGCAGCTCACTCACTACATTAATATTGGATGGCCATTAAAGCAATTTGCTGTACCACCTGAAGTGCAAACCTACTTTCCCTACAGCGATGAATTGTTGATGGAAGATGGCATTATTTTCAAAGGTCATAAAATTGTTGTTCCTGCTTCCTTACAACAAAAAATATATCCATATTTTGCACTGTGGGATCACCCAGGTTCCACATCCACTAAGAGAAGAGCAAGAGAATTCATATTTTGGCCTTCATTACCAAAAGACATTGATAAAGTACTTTCTTTTTGTTCAGTATACAATAGTACTAGACCGCATTTGCAAACACAACCAATTCAGCTAAGTCCAGTTCCTGAACTGCCATGGTTAACAGCTGCAGCTGATATCTTTGAGTGGAACAATCAACACAACTTAGTTTTGGTAGACTGTTATTCAAGTTGGTTTGAGATTGATCTACTACCTAACCTAACATCCACTTATGTTATTACGAAGCTGAAGCATCATTTCTCAGTTCAGAGTAGTCCACACAAACTTTTTTCTGCGAATGGTGCTCAATTTATGAGACAGTTGTTTCGGAAATTTGCAAAAGACTGGGACTTTGTACATGTCTCTAGTAGTCCTGAATATCCTCAGTCAAATGGTCTAGCTGAATGTGCAGTACAGAGTGCAAAGCAGTTACTTGAAAGGTCAAAGTGTGGCAATACTGATGTGTTCTTAAATTTGCTTAATCTCAGAAACATACCTCGTGACAATATTCTTGGCTTACCTGCTCAAAGACTGCTTTCCAGACAAACTAGAACTATGCTACCCATTACTTCCAGTTTATTGAAGCCTAAACCTAAGAACAGTAAAACCATCAAGACTCAAATGGTTAAGAAGCGTAATATTCAGAAATCTGGTTATGACAGATCGAGCAGATTACTTTGTCCTTTGAGGGAAGGAGAGATGGTACAAATCCAGACAACAAAACATTTTGATCAAATTGGACAGATTACAAGCATCTGTGTGGAGCCAAGATCCTACTTGGTAGATTCAGAAGGTATAGAATATAAGAGGAACTGGAAACATCTTCTTCCTGTATCAGAATCATCCTCACCATCACAGCATTGTTTCTGTGATGCAAACTTCAAATCTAAGAATGAATCAGACACTGTTTCCATACCAGAATGTGTTCAAAATTTTGATTCCATTCCAAAAAAAATGTTTCAGACATTCCACAGGTCAAACATTTTGCAGAGACAGTTCCAGTTGCTAAATCTAATTCCCAGTTTTATGTCACACGATATGGGTGAGTGTCAAAGCCAAGTGTGAAATATGCAGCAACGTGAACTTGACTGTATGTGTATATATATATATATATATATATATATATATATATATATATATATATATATATGTGTGTGTGTGTGTGTGTGTGTGTGTGTGTGTGTGTGTGTGTGTGTACTTAGTATTGTATAATGCATGACCAAAAATTACTTGTGATTTCTGCATGCTAAATAGACTAATAGTGTCATAACATCTAATTCTCAAAGAGGGAGGATGTAGATCAGATTGCAAGTTGTGTGCTGTATCTTTAAGAAGCATGTCAAGGTTGTACGTGCACATATAAATCCCAGACACGTCCACTTCCTAGTGCCATTTTGTAAGAGCAGCCACAGTTTGAGCATCCATGATTGCAGTTGTTAGTTTGTATATAAGTTACTTAAGTTAAAGTCAGTAAACCTTTATAGTAATGCGTTTGTATAGAATAAAGCAGCTTGAACAGAATCCACAAAGATTCTTCTATTGTGTCCAAAGTAGGAGAGCGACAGTTGTGAAGCTACAAATGTTGGTAAGAATAAAATAAGATGTGAAAGCATTCTGAAATCTATTGTAGAGTTGTGCAGAACATCTGAACACTGCCATTTTGCAAAAGTGCAGTTTAGATCCCTGAAATATGACAAAGCTTGCACATCAAAAATTAAGACTTTTTTCCATTTAGTTATAGTTTAGTTCTGAATTTGCTTCTTAGATGGCCTTTGAAGCAGAGTCATTGTTTCTTTTTAACTCTGTTGCATATGTTGTGAAAATTGTATCCATTGCAAGAAGTCCATTCTAATTTTTCCAAACAAAAACTCATCATTTCAAAGGACTGAAAATAGTACTGCTCAACCTGCACATGAAAACACAACTAACATCTTTTTTTAAGGGTGTAAGCTCCCCCCCCCCATGCATGTATACCTCCCTTTACTGTGAGGAAAAGGAAAATAACCTGGAAGAGTAACTATATTAGGCACACAAACTGGGATCTCACAGTAAACAAGAATAATAGAAAATATTGTTGGGGACAGGTAATCTTTGGGAAATGGGACTAAAGAGCTAATCACTGACTAGCTAATTATGTGATCACATGTAGAATGATTTGTAAAACATAAAAAAACAGGTCTCCGCATAGAAGATTTGACAAATGACCAATAATTAAACATAACATTATCTACAGAAATAGCAGATAAAGGTACATTCGTTTACAACAAATGGGAATCAGCTGACGATTAACAGAATGTCTAGTGAATTTCCTAAATAGCAAGCACACTTTCTGGACAGTATAATGTGACATAAAGATGATATGTGCTGGCTTATACAAAATTACTGTAAAAGATTTCATAAGGGGCCATAATGAAAGAATGAGCATGTAGAAATATGCCAAAAACCCACCACCCCAAAAAACACAGAACATTAACTAGATGGTACAGAATGGCAAGCAATAATAAAATGTGCATACAAAATGAGGGATACAGGAGGTGATGAGATGGTAGACAAAGTGGAGATAGGCAAAAAAAGATGAGTCTTTTAACCTGGCATACTTAGGGCTCTGTAATCGGAACTGAACTGACTGCGATTTATTTGTATTATCCCAAAAGTGAAAAGAGTAAACATTAAAATGAAACAAATAAAGGAGTTTCTGTGTGGTTTAAGTGCAAAATGTAAGGAATTGTTTTTATGTATATAAATTTAGCAGTCAGAAGTATTTACTAATGATCTAAACAGGTATGGAAGTGACCCCAGATGCCAGAATAACAGTGTCTGTGCTGGTCATATGAAGGCAACTCACAGAATATAAACTTGTATGTATGTGACACAGGAGGACCAGCACTGTTTAACAGAAATAGGATAAGAAAGAATAAAGGGAATTTTACCATAAAACTGAAACAATATACATATTTTATTATATATTGACATTTTATACCCTATTAATAGGAGTGAAGAAATTATTCATAGGTTCATAGATGTGTACTAGGCTAATGGCCCTGGAGCCTTTGCAAACCTAGCTCATTACCCTGACATCATGCCACCTAACCTTAGTTCCCAGTGCCTCTGCCAAGTAGAGCCACTGGAGTGATCCCCGGGGTGAATTTTCTATTTCCCATCCACTCATCAAGGTTTCTCTTGAAGAGGGCCAGTGAGGTGCTCTGTTTGACATGTATGGGAAGTCTATTCCACAGCAAGGGCAGTCTCTGAGTTATGAACCTGTCCCTCCAGCATGTTCTGTTGATTGTGCTAATGGGGTTGAGGTCACTGGAGCATATAGTGCAGAGGGATTGGGATTTCTTTAGATGTAGCATTTCTGACAGAGCTGGATCAGACATGGCTTTGTATATCAAGCAGAGATCGCCTCTAAGTAGACGATATGAGACACAGAATAGTTGGAGTTTTTTAAGTCTGTCCATATAGGACAAGTGTTTAAGGCCTAAGATCCTCTTTGTGAGGTACTTTTGCGGCCTCTCTAGTTGTTGCAGGTGTCTAGTGAGGTACATGCCAAATGGGGCATTGTACTCAATGACTGGCCTAATGAGGGAAGAGTAGAGGAGACAATGACCTCTTTCTTCCTGGATTGAAAACCCTTAGTAATGAGATGTGCCACATAGAAGGACTTTCTGACCACAGTGGCAATGTGGTGGTCAAAACAGAGGCTGCTGTCAACCTGTGTTCCCAGATCTCTTATAACACCTTCTGTGTTTGGTGGACTACCATCGATGTGTTAATTCATGGGAACTGGGATTTTCCTAAAGGGGTGATGACACATTTTTTGGCATTGAGCTTAAGGCCATGGTTCTGACACCAGTTATTGGTCTCAGTGAGACCTTTCTGTATGATGTCAGCATCACTGGGGAGTTAATAATAGCTCCCAACTTGCAATCATCTGCAAACTTTGTCAGCCAGAGACCCTTTGTGTTGGCCTGGACTTCAGAGAAGTAGATACCAAACAGAAGAGGACCCAGGAGCCAACCATGTGGGACTCCACTCATGACTGGTCAGCAGTCTGACTTGGAGGCCACTACTTTCACACTGTGGGTTCTATCTGTGAGGCAGTTTGAAACCCACCTAGTGATGTAAGGGTTGATGCCTAGCTTAGTGAGTTTTTCTACGATTCCTGAATGGGGAATGGTATCAAATGCCTTGGCCAGATCAAGGTAGGCTGTATGAACCACCCTGCCTTCATCCACAGCTCTGGTGACTGACTCAAATAAGTCAATCAAGTTGAGCAGGCATGATCTACTCTTCACACAACCAAATTGCGTGGGATTCCCTATATCCTTGCTTATTAGGTCCATGATGATGCATTCCATAGCTTTGCATATCTTCAAATATAATGTTAGATACAACTGAAAAAAAAACATTCAATTGAAACTGGTGGACTGTCACAACTTGTATTTGAAAAGCTTGAGAACCAATGGCAATGGACCCAACTGAAGTGTGCTATACATCCTGTGTTGTGCAGTTCCTCACAGCAAATGCAGTTATATTGAAGAAAAGTGTCACAAGTGCATGGATTAGCCATGCAAGGTTGGCTAGAGATGATCCATGGGATTCAGAAAGGTTTGTCATGATTCAGAACTCTTACTTCTAAAGTTTTCCACATCACAGCAAGCCTACAGGTTTACTCTGCAAGTGGCTATAGCATGGACAGCAGTTGTGCTGATTAAGCTGACTGGGGGAGTGCGTAATGCAAAATTACCACATTTTCTTCCCTGGAAATGTCATTGGCAGTGGATTAATGTAATTTTCTTTATGAGGAGGAAGATGTGAATGCCATCAAAAAGACTACATTCACCAACTCACCCCTATGGGAATGGTTGTGGCTCCTACCCTGACAACAGGTAGGTATTGAAGAGTCATGATTGTCCATGTGTGGGCATGTTCATGCATGTCTGTAGGGGCAAAAATGTGTCTACAGTACTGTCAGGATGTGTGTGTGTGTGTGTGTGTGTGTGTGTGTGTGTGTGTGTGTGTGTGTGTGTGTGTGTGTGTGTGTGTGTGTGTGTGTGTCTGTGTGTATTTTGGGGGCTGCCTATGCTACCTCGGTAAATGGGTTGCTAAGGACAACACTAATGCAGTCAGGTCTGATAGTACAGTGTTCACTTCAGAGGTATGCTCTTTAGCCACTACTGAGATGCTTCTCTCTGCGGCTTTACCTTGTCTCTGAATCGGACATTCTTGCCATTCCACTTTTGCATTAGCCAATTAGCATTAGTGGTGAGAATCACTCTGAATCCCAGGGCATATCTTGTTACACCCTGCCTTTTCTGCTAGACAATAACAGATGTGCACATATAAGGGAACATAATTTTATGGCTCCAAGTCAGTAATTTAGCTAAACTAATTTACAGAGTTGTTGTTGTTGTTGTCTTTCGGCTTTTCCCGGTTAGGGGTCACCACAGTGGAACTCCGGTCCGCTAATGATTGGCAGTAGATTTTGACAAACATCGAGGTGCTAGCTCGATGTTCAACCTTCAACGAAGGCACGCCCATTTACTCATGTCTTTCGAACGCCCACCCAACCGTGGGAAGGACATGCAGACTCCACACAGAAGGCACTCCCTGCACTCCAGCTGAGAATCAAACGGGAGAACCTCTTGCTGTGAGGCAACAACGCTACCACTGCACCACCATGGATGTCAAACTAATTTATAGAGTGCTGAGTACTATATGTAAGGGAGTCCTGTGAAAAGTAAAGTAAAGATCTTTGTTTAGAGTTATATGCTGTGACATTTTATTGACAAGGAAATTGAAAACTTAATTAGAACCTGCAGTGAATTCCAAGTGTTACAAAATTCATAATCGCCTGCACCTTTACACACTTGAGAACAACAACCTGTAGCATGGCTGCCTGTTTATGTTGATACTGTGGTCTATTTATGAACTCACTGTTCCTAATTGCAGTTAACATACACTCAAAAGTACCCTGAAATAAATATTATTTAGTAAATGGCTTCTGATTATGTATCAATATAGGTTCATAGGTAAGTTCTTGGCTAGCTGCTCTTGATGGCCATTTTAAGCCTAGCCAATTTCCCTTTTTGCTCTTGAATTAACCTATCCCATTTGGTTATAGATTGGCCTTACGCATCCCATAGCCGATAATTATATATTATCCCTAACGAGAATAACTGGGATCACACCAATAGTAGTACAGGGGGCAGTCCTCAGGTAAATTTGCTGTTTCCCATCCATAGATCTAAGTTATGCTTGCATATGGATGGGGATGAACTTTGTTTTATGTAGATGGGGAGTCTGTTCCAGAACAGCTGTATCCTCTACGAGATATACCTGACCCTCCAAACCATTCTGTTGATGTTGCAGAAGAGGTTTATATCCCTAGACCAAGTATTTCTGATGCCATTTGCTGATTTACTGCTGATGTGCAGTAAATCCATCAGTACTGGATCAGAGGATGCCTTGTATATCAGACACATTACCTCTTATCAGACAGTAGGATAGCGAGTATAGTGACAGAGCTTTGAGCTGGCCCATTTAATACATGTTGTTTAGGCCTTGTATCCTTTTAGTAAGGTATCTCTGTAGGTATTTCAGTTGTTGCATGTGTCTGGACAGATACATACCAAAGGGGACATTATATTCAATGACTGGCCTAATGAGGGTGGAGTTAAGGAAGACAATGGCACTCCAGATCTAAACACAATCCGTTTGTTTATAAGTTGTGCAATATACAAGGGCTTTCTTACAACAATGGACACATGTATAATATTTAATAGAATATTAAGGACAATGTCTGCAAGAAAGTGCTTGCTTAAGCAAACATTTAGTCATAGTGGCCTGTAATTTGCATGATATGAATTTAAAGCATTTTTTAAGTAAAATAGCATTAAACACTTCATGTCTGCACCTCATTGCCTAGCCAGAAATGAACCATATGAAATATTTGGACAAACATTGAAGAAGGAAAATAAGCCTGTATAGTAAACCCATTTAATATTTTTTATATTTTTAAATATTTTATATAATTTTCAGGTAACACACTTGTCTTTGAAGGTGGAAAAACTAAAGAGCATGGGCTCTATTCTCACACTAGAATGGAATAATGTTTCCAGTACTGACACAGGAATGCAGCGTAAAAGAACAGGGGGTGGGGGTGTTGCACTCCTGAGAGTGCTGTCCTTTGGGTGAAATGTTACAACCAGGAACTGTCTGCCTGAGCTGGTGGCAGGGCAGTTGGGTCTCAGAACTCCTATGGCACACACTGAAATGAGTAGGGAAGCTTTATTAAAATACTTACACAATCCAGAGTAAAATAATTATACTTGGTCAAAAGTGTGCTTAATTGCATTACAACAAAGATAGAAAAAGTTCACTGTTTTGTAAGATGCATTTTCAGAATTTGGAGTACTTCATCTTGATTTAAACATCTCTAATTATATAGTACTTCTCTATAGCAGCCTAACCATAAAATTCACAAACTCCGAATAAAACTGCTGTTGATTTTTATTCTTCTTGAGTCTTGTAATATTTCTACCAAGGACATATAGCATGTCCTTTTCAGTCAAATTAGCTAGTGTACTGCAGTTTTGGTTCTGATAAGTCTCCAAAAACATTCCAGTCTTTTGCATGTCATAAAATGTGTTGCATTGTCTCTCTTCCTCTTTGCATCCCTCACTTGAACATTTCCTTACTTCACACATCCTATATTGTGTTACTTTTTCTGATATTTTTCTTTGTTTCCATATACAGTCTTTTTCTCCAGTTATTGCTACCTTAATGTATTTCACCAATGTGTCCAAGCTAATTACCACACAATACTTTTGTACTAGAGTCTCATGCCATAGCTTTCTCTTATTTAAATTGTGTATACCTTTGTCTCTTCTTGCATCAAATTCCCCTTATATTGCAATGTTCTTTTAATTTCCCACTTGACTTTCTTGCCCTTTAATACATCTTCTAATTCATCATAATGCTTTTTCAAAAAATGGACTATCAATGCTCTTCACCTAATTAAACACAATCTTTAAATAACTACTAGGCAGCACAGCTACTGTCTGAAACATTAAGTCACATTCTTCTTCCTTTGCATACAAGATACATCTTTTTCACTGGATTGAAATGTGTATCCCAAATGACTGAGAAAAACAAAGCTGCCCATTCTGACTCTAAGCAATCAGGTAAAATATATACCTGTGCTTAATATTTATCTTTTTTTCTCAAAGTAACTACATTTTAATAAGCAGATCTTTAAATATTCCCCATTTTACCTAAAAGACTTCATTCTGTAAGCATTGCATTCCGTCCTCCATTAGTTATATCCAAAACCCTAGCTTCATTATTGTTATATTCCATCTGTCCCACCTTTTCTGAGTCAGAAAAAAGTCTTACATTTCATTTCCTCTATTATTCATAAGAACAGATACAATATATTCACCCACTTTCATAATCCATTTGTCATCCTTAATAACACACACTATGCCGGTCACATAATTATACAAGATAGGTACTCTATACATCATACCCAAAAATCTGTTTCGTACTTAAATATAGATAATACTGCATTCATTATTTAAGTGAAGAGTAAAAGTCAGGCAGATGGAGTCTTAGTTTAATGTCTCATCCGAAGGACAACACCCTCATAAGTATAGTCCCCCTGCTTTTGCTGAGCTGTAGTGTCAGCAATCCATATCTCAGTTGTAGGAATAGAACCTACAGATTTCTCTACCACAGACAGGAATGCTACCCATTCTGCCACTGACACTGTGTAATAATATCCCACACCATGTACTTCTGGTTGTAATATGACACCTATATTCTCTCTTAATCACAGCTTTATTACTTTAGTTAGAATGTTTTAGACAGTTTGATAAAGCCAGTGGCCTTCAATTTCTTAGCTCTTCCATCTGTCTTCTTTTCCATAAAAACTTATGGTGTTTAACTATTAACTGTATCATTTCTATATATCCATTATATGTCCATCATTCATGTAATATTTTCAAGAAATAATTCAAATTGATCATAATTTAAAGATCTAAAACAACTGATAAGAAACCATCATATCCTGGGCCACATCACACTTGACAGGCATCAGTTATTTACAAACGTCCAGCATAGTCCTATAAAGATAGTTCATTTTACCCATGGATAAGAATTAAACTGGGCAAGTGACACAGAACATTATGGTGCATTGACAATTCCACAAAGATGAAAAATGAACAAGCAAAGGAATCTGTCTAGTTCTAACCTCACCACCAGAAGTGTTGAGAAAAAAAATAATAAAAACTAGTGGATGAGTTTCAGTCACAATAATTTCCAAACATCATGAAACCCAGGTAGTGTTCAAAAGCAACACGCCTTTATTTGACACAGACAAGTGATCCTCTGTAACAAAAAATCAGAAATTCTTATTTTTTTGTTATTGAGGATCACTTGTTTGTGATGAATAAAGGTTTGTTGCTTTGGAACACTACCCAGGTTTCTTGATTTTTGGAAATTATTCAACTGAGCTCATCAACGAAGGTTTAAGACCACTAGTTTCCCTGTTTTTATTTTTTTTACAATTCCACAAAGACAGACCACCCACTAGTCCAGAAATCATCTACATTTCTAATCCTACACCATATTCTAAACAGCATAATAGAATTGCGACAATACCACTTTTAATAATGAATCCATAACATCATCTAGCCTAAACCAGAAGAATACATTTCATTCACTCCAAACAGCTGGAGTCTATAATTATTCCAAGGACTAAATTCTCAAGTTTCATTAAACTTCTTTAGCAATATGCAAAGTCCAGACCCGTTCTCCAAGGCTACATCAAAGAACGGTTCATTCTCCTAACAAGAAGTGGTAAAACATCTAAGGATTTCAGTATATGGATTCAAAACTTATGTCTGTCAGATAAGATATCACACAGAAAATGAAACAGTGAAACATTTTGTCTAGATTGCAGTACCTCATAATGTGTTAGGCTGTCCCCCAGCTGCTGTGTACAGTTTTCTGGTTGCTGTGGGTAATGCTTAGCTCTTTGGTGTACCCACTTGCTGTCTGAAAATTCAGTAACAGCAACCTTCTTTGTCTACAAACACTTCTTTCCTGTGATTCAGTAGCTAGCAGTACTACTTCAATATGCCCTATTACCTAACTCTAGGACAAAGCAGTCTCGCCATCTTCTACTACAGCCAAATCTCTCTCTTGTGAATTGGGAAGCCCCTGTCTACAAGTCCAGTATTTTCCTGCCAGAGGGATCAGCAAGACTAGTCTAACTTTCAAAAGTCAGCACTGAATTTTGGTCTAGATTCATATCTCCAACATCCAACTTAGTTGCTGACATCTTGGCTCTGCCTCTGTCTTGTAGAGCAACACAATGTCCACTGGGAAGTTCCTGAGTGCTCAGTCACATTTCTCCTAGTTGGTATAAATACCACCTTGAGTCTCCCCTGAAAATTGGTCATAAACCAAGTGGGACTAACCTGGTCAACCAAACATAAATAAATAATATCTCTTTGTTAACATAATGCCACAAATACAAACACCAAACATTACACAAGCAGGCATGTTATTCTGACTACTTAGTGAAGGCACATGTGTGCATATCAATGCAAAGTATCTAGTTTCAACACATGAATAGGAGGCCACGGGGAAGTTTTTCCAAGGAACAGTGAGTGTTTTCAAAAGAATAAGAGGCCATTTAGAGGTTGTACTATAGGGCAGGAAGTGTTATCAGCATAAATGTCACTGACAGAAACTACAGACTATGAAACGCAGATTTAAATGGGACAAATTATTTAAAAATCTGAGCCTCTACTATACACTGTTCTTTTATATCAGACATGGTGCATAGGGAAGACACTCAGACAAGTTAAGAAGTGCTCATCAAACAGCCTACAGCTACTTGCAGAGCAGCTAAGTTTGAATCTCCACTTGACATAAATGGTACTAATAAAAGTCACAGCTGCGCAGCACCCAAGATTTGATGGGACAAATACCATGGCTAACATACACCAAAACTGAGTGATGACAATAGCTACATACTGAAAGGGATGTTTGACTAGGTTCTAAAAAAGGGAAGGATGGATGACTGAGCAGATTTACAGAACAGAGTCACATTCTAGACCTTTGAATGGAGAATCCTGAATGGTTGAGTTTCTACACAATTTATCTATCTGTCTGTCTGTATGTCTGTCTATCTCCCTCTCCATTCTCTGACTAATCAATCTATCTGAGCTTGTCCACTGACCATTTTCAGTCATGATCTGGGCTAGCTAGGTAGTTTCAACTCTTATAATAAAGAGTTAAACTGAGATAATAACACGGTATTGATTATTAGCACAAATCCCACCTGTGTATAATTGTAGGGGTACACAAGAGAATAAAACTGAAATAAGACAGCTGTGCAGGTATGAGCATGCTGTTTTCAGCTAAGGATTTTTGCCAGTGTCAAAATATCAATATTTGCATTCATTGGTAAGAAATTGAATTACTTGTACAAAGCAACCATGAAGCTGATGCCACAAAATCCATAACAAGAGATGACTCTCACTTAACAGTTTTCCCAGTGTGCTGAACTCAGTGGGACTACAGGCATAGTATTCCGAGCAAACAATTATAAAACAAATTGTATACTAAAAAGACTTCCAAACAGGTAATAGAGAGTGCTAAAAAAAGTAAATATTTATTTCATGATTTATCTGATACTTTGTGACTCACTGTCAATGGATTTGCCATGCATAATTAAACTGCTCCATTATATTAAGTTAAATATCCTTTATTCCATGACTTATTTATTTATGCTTTGTTGACCAGGTTGGCCCTACTAGGCTAGTGACCTTTTTTAGGGAAGAACCAAAGTGGTATTCATACTGACTATGGAAAAGTAGGCCAGGGCACCAGGGAACCTCTCGTACTTGTACCTCATATGTGGATGTTGTTTGTAGCTACACTTTCTTCTTCCTGTCTGAGCATGGATGCAGCTCAGAGAAGCAGGAAGAAACATGGTGAGCAGCGAGGTGAGAAGGACATGGTCAGTGAAACGGCAGATTCAGAAGATAAAGGAGCTGTTTGGGAGGCAAAGAAGTCTGATTCTTCACAAAAAGAGGTGATGAGAAAGAGCGAGGAAGGAGATGAAGGAGACGAGTGATTATTTAAGGAGAAACCACACCTGACAGCTGAGTTAAAGGTGGATGCACCTTTACAGGATTCAGAAACTGTGTGCCCGGAGAGACTGTTTCAAGAAGAATTGCAGGATGGATGTATGTATGATTACAACCCTCCAATTGGGAGGGTTGTGGGATGTTTGCCCGAAGGATATGTTAAGTCAGAGTGAACCAGAGAATGAGATGGCAGCATTGTATGGTGAGATTATGGACAAAATACAGGAATAGTAGGTAAAAGAGAGTGTCAAAAAAAGAAATCATATGCATTGATGACGAAAGAAGGGCAGAGACAAGTGAAGATGGTAAAAGAGATGACAAGGAAGAAATTCATGTAAGGCTAAGCAACAAGGAAAAACAGGACTTGAAAGGTATGAGGTTTGGGATACCATAATTACACCTTTAGTCATCTCTCCTAAGGAGGTAAGGGCTTTTATGCAAATGAATAAAGATAGGTATTGTGACATTTTGTTTGAGACAGGACAATATATGGAGAAATCTTTAGAGCAATTTGAGATTAAGTAAGACTGTAATCCATGGAACTTATATGTTGCACATTCAATAGAGAGACAAAAAGAGAGAATTTCTATGCAGTTCTGGATGGAAATTAAGAAATTAGTGTTAAAAGAGAATTTAAACATTTTATGTAGATATGTGGATATTACAAAGATTTATGATGGTAGAGATTTGTGGACTGGGGAATGGGAATGTGGTATAATTTAAAAAATGGAAAATAAAAAGATATACATATTCTGAACATTATAAATGTAGAAGGAACTAGAGGTTTTGTTAAATACAGGGGACAACTGAAAACATTTTTTTTTGTGGAAAAGACCATTTAATTACCAATTGTGATAAAAGAAAGTGTTTTATTTGTAGTAAGCTGGGTCAGGAAGCTAAGGAATGTGACATGATGTGTAGAAAATGTGAGCAAACTGGGCATGCATGAGTGGATTGTGAAGATTATACAAAAGTTAAAGAAAAGAGCAAAAGCAGAAATATGAATATAATATACAAGGAAATTTAGAAAATGAACATGAAGAACAGATTGTAGTAAAAGAAAATAGTAAAGCAGAGAAAAATATTGCATAAAAAAGAAAATAATGAAGGTGAGGAAATGGTGCAAGAGACAAACGAAGATGAATCTACATATTGGAAATGGTTAGGGGAAAAAGAGCTCTATAGGGAAAAGGGTAAAAGTAAAAAAGGAAGTTTAAAACTGTAATTGTGAAATAAAATGAAAAAGGTAAAGGGTAAAAGTGGAATGGGACAGAAAATATATACAAGAAGAAAGCTGAAATCGTAGCTATAAATGTTAATAGTTTAAAGAATGTTAAAAGAAGATTAAATATGTTAAAAGAGAGTGCAAAACTTGACATGCATGTTATTATATCAGAAGATATTAACAGAGGAAAAAAGGTTACAAAGAGTTATGGGATGGAAACATTGGAACATAGGAAAAGATACATGTTCAAGAATACATATATTGTGTCATGAAACAACAAAGGTTTAAGTTGAAACTATAGTAGAACTAGGCAGAATAACTGTGATAGATATAAGGTGGAAAAAGATGTATACAGAATTATTGCAATATATGTAAACATCACAAATAAAGAAAGAGAAATTATGTTTAAAAATATTCTAAATTAAGTTGGAGTGAATATGGAAATAATACTAGTCGGGGATTTTAATTATGATCTAAGAAAAAGAAAGAAAGCAGGGAGTGATGTTAGGATTATATCAGAAATCAGAAATAGTGGAAAATTATATATACGGGGTAATAAGCAATGGACTTATAAGAGGAATGATATAAAAATGGAAATTAATTATTTTGTAATATCTAAAGGAATAAAGGCTTCTTAGATCATTTGGCTATCTGGGTAGAAGTGCAATAAAATGAGAGTAGGTAAAGGTATTAAAAGTTTAAATGAAAAAATAATTAAACAAGGAAGATACTATAGAGATTAATCAGTTATGGAAAGATCATGTATAGGTGAGAATTTTTTATGAAAACTGGATGAGCTGGTGGAAAGGTTTCAAAGAAAAATATAAGAAGTGATTTTTTTGGAATGTCAAGATGTAAGGAAATGAAAGAGAAGCAAAAGTATAAGCAGTTAAGACAGGAGATATTTAGACATGTGATAAGAGATGAGAGATTTTTATGAAAAAGAGAAGCAAATATATGAAATGAATTAGGAGAACATTAATAAAATGTTATTCAAGCAAAGGTACTTTTTACAAGGGGAAAAAAGAAGAGGTTGCTCCGTATTTAAATAAGATAGTAAAAGCAAATAAGAAAGTAACGAGAAATGAAGGATGATAAAGGGGAAAGAGTAATTACACACAAAAAAAATATTTGAAGTAATAAGAAGATATATAGAAAAATATATTTATTAAGACAGAGATAAAAGAGAGACAAAAATGGAAGGTAAAAAAACTGAATAAAAAAGATAATGAAAACTTAGAAGAAAATTTAAGTGTAAAAGAGTTTGATACTTTAAAAAAGGAAACATGTAAAAAGCTACTGAACTGGATGGTATTGAACATCAGAGTGTGTCAGTGTGGTTTGTTTTCATTTATATAAATGTCTGATTGCTTATGTCATAAGTGATAGTTTAATAAAGATGCTTCTTGTTTTAAAAAGGGTGAAGGAATTGAATAACTTATGTAATGTTGCTTAGGTTATATGATATATAGCAATATATGTGAACCATCATGTTTGTTAATATTAACTTGTTAATACAGTTTGATTACTTTTGCCTGAAGGATATGTTAAGTCAGAGTGAACCAGAGAATGAGATGGCAGCATTGTATGGTGAGATTATGGACAAAATACAGGAATAGTAGGTAAAAGAGAGTGTCAAAAAAAGAAATCATATGCATTGATGACGAAAGAAGGGCAGAGACAAGTGAAGATGGTAAAAGAGATGACAAGGAAGAAATTCATGTAAGGCTAAGCAACAAGGAAAAACAGGACTTGAAAGGTATGAGGTTTGGGATACCATAATTACACCTTTAGTCATCTCTCCTAAGGAGGTAAGGGCTTTTATGCAAATGAATAAAGATAGGTATTGTGACATTTTGTTTGAGACAGGACAATATATGGAGAAATCTTTAGAGCAATTTGAGATTAAGTAAGACTGTAATCCATGGAACTTATATGTTGCACATTCAATAGAGAGACAAAAAGAGAGAATTTCTATGCAGTTCTGGATGGAAATTAAGAAAGAAGTGTTAAAAGAGTATTTAAACATTTTATGTAGATATGTGGATATTACAAAGATTTATGATGGTAGAGATTTGTGGACTGGGGAATGGGAATGTGGTATAATTTAAAAAAAGATATACATATTCTGAACATTATAAATGTAGAAGGAACTAGAGGTTTCGTTAAATACAGGGGACAACTGAAAAAATTTTTTTTTTTGAAAAGACCATTTAATTAGCAATTGTGATAAAAGAAAGTGTTTTATTTGTAGTAAGCTGGGTCAGGAAGCTAAGGAATGTGACATGATGTGTAGAAAATGTGGGCAAACTGGGCATGCATGAGTGGATTGTGAAGATTATACAAAAGTTAAAGAAAAGAGCAAAAGCAGAAATATGAATATAATATACAAGGAAATTTAGAAAATGAACATGAAGAACAGATTGTAGTAAAAGAAAATAGTAAAGCAGAGAAAAATATTGCATAAAAAAGAAAATAATGAAGGTGAGGAAATGGTGCAAGAGACAAATGAAGATGAATCTACATATTGGAAATGGTTAGGGGAAAAGAGCTCTATAGGGAAAAGGGTAAAAGTAAAAAAGGAAGTTTAAAACTGTAATTGCAAAAGAAAATGAAAAAGGTAAAGGGTAAAAGTGGAATGGGACAGAAAATTTATACAAGAAGAAAGCTGAAATCGTAGCTATAAATGTTAATAGTTTAAAGAATGTTAAAAGAAGATTAGATATATTAAAAGAGAGTGCAACACGACATGCGTGTTATTATATCAGAAGATATTAACAGAGGAAAAAAGGTTACAAAGAGTTATGGGATGGAAACATTGGAACATAGGAAAAGATACATGTTCAAGAATAGGTATATTGTGTCATGAAACAACAAAGGTTTAAGTTGAAACTATAGTAGAACTAGGCAGAATAACTGTGATAGATATAAGGTGGAAAAAGATGTATACAGAATTATTGCAATATATGTAAACATCACAAATAAAGAAAGAGAAATGATGTTTAAAAAAATTCTAAATTAAGTTGGAGTGAATATGGAAATAATACTAGTTGGGGATTTTAATTATGATCTAAGAAAAAGAAAGAAAGCAGGGAGTGATGTTAGGATTATATCAAAAATCAGAAATAGTGGAAAATTATATATACGGGGTAATAAGCAATGGACTTATAAGAGGAATTATATAAAAATGGAAATTAATTATTTTGTAATATCTAAAGGAATAAAGGCTTCTTAGATCATTTGGCTATCTGGGTAGAAGTGCAATAAAATGAGAGTAGGTAAAGGTATTAAAAGTTTAAATGAAAAAATAATTAAACAAGGAAGATACTATAGAGATTAATCAGTTATGGAAAGATCATGTATAGGTGAGAATTTTTTATGAAAACTGGATGAGCTGGTGGAAAGGTTTCAAAGAAAAATATAAGAAGTGATTTTTTTGGAATGTCAAGATGTAAGGAAATGAAAGAGAAGCAAAAGTATAAGCAGTTAAGTCAGGAGGTATTTAGAGATGTGATAAGAGATGAGAGATTTTTATGAAAAAGAGAAGCAAATATATGAAATGAATTAGGAGAACATTAATAAAATGTTATTCAAGCAAAGGTACTTTTTACAAGGGGAAAAAAGAAGAGGTTGCTCCGTATTTAAATAAGATAGTAAAAGCAAATAAGAAAGTAATGAGAAATGAAGGATGATAAAGGGGAAAGAGTAATTACACACAAAAAAAAATATCTGAAGTAATAAGAAGATATATAGAAAAATACATTTAGAAAGACGGAGATAAAAGAGAGACAAAAATGGAAGGTAAAAAAACTGAATAAAAAAGATAATGAAAGCTTAGAAGAAAATTTAAGTGTAAAAGAGTTTGATACTTTAAAAAAGTAAACATGTAAAAAGCTACTGAACTGGATGGTATTGAACATTAGAGTGTGTCAGTGTGGTTTGTTTTCATTTATATAAATATCTGATTGCTTATGTCATAAGTGATAGTTTAATAAAGATGCTTCTTGTTTTAAAAAGGGTGAAGGAATTGAATAACTTATGTAATGTTGCTTAGGTTATATGATATATAGCAATATATGTGAACCATCATGTTTGTTAATATTAACTTGTTAATACAGTTTGATTACTTTTATATAAATGTAAATGTGCCTATGTCACATGTGATAATTCAATAAAGGTGTTTAAAAAAAAAACAACATGGTGAATGGTAAGATGTATATTTTGCGAAAGTACTAAATGAATGGTTAGAAAAAGGAGTGGCAGAAAAAGAAATTTGTATTGGGGTAATGCAATTTATATGTAAGAAAGGAGAAAAGGAGGATATAAGAAATTGGAGATCAGTAGTATTGCATAATGCAGATTATAAGATATTTATGAGAATAACATGAAAAAAGTTAGGAAACAAAATAGATAAATTGCTTGAATATACAATTTTTGGTAAAAACAGAAAAGGAAGTCAAGATTTACTATTGATAGTGAGAGACGTGATAGATAATATTATAAATAAAAAGGCTGAAGCTAAAGTTATGGTAGTACAATAAGAATGTTTATGGGATATATTGAAATAATATAATATAAGCAACAAAATAATAAAACAATTGCTTCTGTGTGTGAAAATAATGTGAGAATAATATTAAATGGATAATTTATTTAAAACCTTTTGGTTTATGTATAAATAAAGACAAGAGTAAAGGGACTAGAATAACAGCATAAAAGGTGCTCTGTTTAATTAAGAGTTTATAGATATTTTAGGGATAAAGTTTGGAACAAGTATGCACAAAGAGAAAACATAGAAGAAAATTATGTAAAAAATAAAAGAAATATGTATGTTTTGTAAGGCATATATACTGGCTTATACAAAAAAAGTATATTTAATAAATTCAATCCTTGTGTGGAAAATGCATATTTAGCAAGTGTATATATGATTTCCATTATTGTATGAGAAAGAGTTGCATTTTCATTTATATGGGGATCAAGGTTAAATCTGGTTGAAGAGGGTTTTTTATGTCAAAAAAGGTGAAGGAGTAGTCTAGGATTAATTAATCCAATTACTCATCAGCTTCTCTGAATCTTTATAAAGTTTTGGTAGGGTTGAAAGAAGAGAATTGCGATCTAATAAATGTAATAATTAAAGACAAATATAAGGACTTTTGGGAAAGGATAGGTACAGGAAAAAGATGGAAAAGTTATTTAAATGAGGAAATAAAGTATCAAAACAAAATTTTCGTATGGAAATTGAATATAAAAGATGTAAATAAACAGAAAAGAATGGTATTTGAATATAATGAATAAACATTATCATAATTACCCATGAAGGCACTTAGAATATAAAAAAAAAGAAAAGATTTGGTAAGAAAATTTGTGAATGTAATGATTTTCTGTGGAGATTGACAATAAAGTAAGTTACCTGTTAAAGCTAATATGCCATAAAAAGAATACAAGAATCATTGTGGGCAAGATAAAACAATGGAACATTTTTTTTAATTGTAAAAGAATAAAAGAGTTGTAGAAGAAAATATATGAAAATAAGATTTTGAAAGGTTTCAAAAGTGTAGAAGACTTAAATATGAATATGTTAGAATATGGGTATTGTGGTAATAAACAATAGAAAGAGGTGAATGGAATTAATAAAAATATGTTTTACATTTTATGGACTATATGGAAAGAAAGACTAAATGAAATTAAATTTAATGGAAAATGGATATTATGTGAAATCTTGCATTTTTGGTCGTGGAAAAAAGGGTGGGGGAATGTAATATGTAAGAATGGAGTAAGTTGTAAATGAAAGACGTTAAATATTTGTAAATAATGTATGATAAGCAAATAATGTAAATATGCTATGATAATCAATAAATAACCCTTACTCTTTTCAGCCTGAGGCACTAGGTTGCGACAGACAGCTGCTACTAAGTTCAGACACATCCAAGATGGTGGAGGATAGAAGTCACAGAGCTAAGAATGCTACAGGGCCTGAGGAGACCGATACTAAAATGGCAGAGGAAATTGTAACCCATTTTAATGGTAAAGGACTTGAAACCATGTTTTAATGGATTTAATCCAGAAGGAAGAGCCAAAGGATGGAGATAAGGCTGTTTGGAATATGATGGTGGGACAAGGGCTACAGGAACAGGAAATTTCTGAAAATGCTGGTAAGAAACAGGAAGAGAACAATACAAATGTTAAGCTTGATGGTATAAATCTGGGTGTATACTCAACTGGTGGAGAAGCTAGTTTTGAGGACACACACCTGCAATAGGAGGAACTTAGAAAATCTGATACAAACACTGAAAATAAATACAAAAGCTTGTGCTGAAATTATGAGTGAGACAGGCAGAAAAAGAGGTATGGAGGAAGAGAGAAATGCACACCTGCAAAGGATCTCTAAAGGACTGAATGTGCAAAGAAAATGACCAGTGGTAAGAATCAGAACAAAAATCTCTGAAGCCATCAACAGGTATGCCATTCTGGATTATATTATTTTGTCATTGGGTTTTGACTTAAATGACATAAGATCATTAATTCACTTAGGTAATGATAATGAAAACTTTTGTGAAGTGACAGCTGAAACTTATTTGTTAACAGAACCCTTTATGAATGAAGCAAAGAAAAAAGCATGCTGTCACTGTGGAAAGACTCTGTTTTAGAATATAAGCATGCAGTTAAAAAGAAAATGAATATACTGTTCAGGATGTTAGATGTCAAAGAATATGAGTTACGAACTTTTTTATCCACTTGTAGTCAAGTACATGACATTAAGAAAGGGCATGAGGATAGAAAAGTTTGGACGAGTTAGTAGGAAGAAAGGATAGCACTGAATGTGAGTGAATGGAAATGTAGGATATATGAAACATAATAATGTTAAATGAAAAAATGCACTGTTAAATACTGGAGACAACCTAAAGCTCATCTTCTTTTGTAGAGAAACAACACATTTTGTGCAGGATTGTAACAAATGAAGATGTGGACAATGTGGGGAAGAAGGGGCATGCCACCAGGAATTGTAAACCAATATGTAGAAAATGCAGTGAGAGTTCACATTTCTGCTTTGACTGCCCTTTTTTAGAACAAGAAAAGGCAAATGAAAAAGAAAATACAAGACAAGATGGAAAATTAGTTGAAAATGTTACTCAGAATATTGGTGAATAAGAAGTATTATGGGGAAATAAGTAAAGAATAGAACATCAAAAATACTGGAAAAGATGGAGTAAATGAAGGGGATTGTCTGTAGACAAAGAGGTCTCAGACACAAGTTAAAATAAGTATGCAGTAATAGAAAGTGAAGAAGGAGAGCAGGAAGAGTTAGTTGCATGGGAAAAACCAGAACATTATGATGAAAAATCAATTGGGAAAGGTTAGGAGAAAGAAAAAAAGAAAAAAAAAATGAAAGCAGAAAGTATGCAAAGGAAGTATTTTGGAATTAAATATAAATAACATATGAAGTGATATCAGGAGTTTGTTATTGACTGGTGTAAGAAATTAAATATAGATGCGATATATTTGTTGGACACAGTGTATGAGGAAGGAAAAAAAGAGACAGAGTTGAGGCAATATGTGGAAGGAAGATTGTACGGTTAAAGGGGAATGAGACATGTTTTGTGATAGGGATTCTGATAAATGAGGAAATAAAAAATATTACGTGTGACAGTAGTAGTACCTGAGAGAGTGGTAATATGTAATAAAATAAAAACATAAGGATGAATTAGACTATTAGTGGCATATGAGCACACAAATATGTCTGAAAGGAAAGAGATGTTTGAAGAGACAAACAAGTATGTAATAGTAAATATGTCAATAATTATGATGTGATACTTTAATAGTAAATTTAGGAAGAAAAACAGAAAAGCAAAAGAGTTAATAAAATGTGGAGAGTCAAAAATAGGAACACAGGGACAGAAGAGGAATTTTTAAACTGTAATAGATTATGTAATATATTCGATAAGTATGAAGGAAGTGATGGGGTGGAAGTGGCTAAATTTTCGGGTTACAGAGCAGTATGGTCTAAAATAAGAGATGACAGAAATAAAGGAAGAAAACTAAATAAAATGTTTAACTGGTGAAGTCAGCAAAAAGGATGAAATGGAGGAAGAACAGAAAGTTATGGAAAGAAAATATGACTGTCCCTACCTTGTATCTCTAAAGAGCAGGTCGTTAACTCCCTCTCTAAGGCCAGGAACACAGCATCTATGGGACCTGATAACATCTCAGGCTGTGTCCTACATGGGAATCCAACAAGAATTAGCAACACCATTGGGTACTCTTTTCAATCATAATCTAAGCATTGGCTTTATCCCAGCTGAATGGAAAATGTCCACTGTTATTCCTTTGCAAAAGGGGGTGCTTCCACTGATCCCAGGAACTATAGACTTATTAGCCTGACTAGCCTTATCAGCAAGGCCATAGAGTGACTCATCATGGACCTTATCAACAAAGATATAGGTAATCTCCAAACACTTGACCCTACTCAGTTTGATTTGTCAAAGGGAGATCATGCCTGTTAAACCTGGTGGACTTCTTTGAGACAGTCACCAAGGCCCTGGACGAGGGTAAATCTGTGTATACCACCTACCTAGACTTAGCCAAGGCATTTGATGCTATTCCTGACTCAGGCATCATTGACAAACTCACCCAGCTAGGTATCAACCCTTATATCATTAGATGGGTCGCTAACTGGCTCACAGATAGAAACCATATAGTCAAAATATGGGAATCCATCTCCAACAACAGACCTGTAACAAGTGATATTCCACAGGGATCAGTCATGGGACCTCTACTGTTTGGAATATATTTCTCTGAAGTACAAGCAAAAACTAAAGGTCATTGGCTGACAAAGTGTGCTGATAACTGCAAACTGGGAGCAGTCATAGAATCGCCAAATGATGTCAGCATCTTACAAGAGAGTCTTACACAAACAAATGATTGGTGCCAAAGTCATGGCCTTAAACTCAATGCAAAAAATGTACTATCATCCCTTTCCATAAGGGTGATGTTCCTGCTAATTACCACATCAATAGCAACACCTTAAGTATGCACTCAGTGGTGAGAGACCTGGGCATCATTCTAGGTAAAACTCTCACCCTTTTCTTTCTACTTCTTCTGCATTTATTCTGTTCTTCTCTTTTCTCTGTGCCTTCTGCTGTAGTTGTGCATGCATGATTACATTTCACTTGCTAGCCAGGCGATCCCAGGGAAAAAAAACAGATTTCTTTTGCAGGAATTTGTAGAGGATGGCAAATAACAAGTCTCAAGAACAAAGTACAAAACATGCTACAGGTTTGCCCATTACAGCACAGGAAAAAAATGGAGTACAAAATCAATGCAAAAATTGGTACATGAAAAGTGTCATAACAACCAGGATGTTAGCTATGGCAGTTTTTGCTGAAACTGTAGCACTGACCAAAGTATGGATTTGCCTGGTTAGACAAGTATTGAGAGGAAGACTGGTGTTTTGTATTAAAAGTACAATATTGCTGAACCCCTCCTAAACCTATCTACGGAATATGCATCAGATCTGTGGAGAATGGCCATAGTGGTGCTCCTCCACTAAGGCTTTTGCACCACAGACCCTGGCAACTTTTGTCTATTAGCCTCACTAGCATTACCTGTAAAATCATGGACTATATCTTGGTCAACCTTGTAATCAATGAAACTGATTAACTTACAAACTCTCAACACCTAATCAAATTTGGTGCCATGAAAGATAAAGCTTGTTTCTTAACCCGGATGATTTATTTGAAAATGTAATGGATGTCACTGACAAAGGCCACTCTGTCTATACGGCTTGTCTGAGGCTAGCTTAAGTCTTCAGTATGATTCTCCATGCTGATGTTATCAACAAACACAGTAGTTTAAATGTAAACCCCCCATGCCTGCTGTTGGGCTGCAGATTCTTTCCAATTGAATGCAAGCAGTAAGAGTCAGTAAGGAATACCTTCTCATCTAAAATGCACATCATTATTGGTGTTCCATAGGGCTCTTTCCTGGATCCTCCCTCCTTTAGCATGTACTTCTCCAATGTGAAAGCAGATGTTGGGGATCTGTGGCTGACCAAGTTTGCTAATGACTGTAAACTGGTTGCTCTTATTGATGTCTCCCATGAACACTCACATTCTCTGAGAGGGCTTATCTGAACCAAAACCTTGTGTGCTGCCCATGGCCTTAACACCAAAATGTAGTGTTGCTGCCTTTCAAGTTATCCTACTGACTACCACATTAATGTGACCCTGCTTAGGATTGGCATAGTCATTAGAGATCTAGGTACCTTCATCAACAATGACATCTCTTTCATGTATCAGTTAATTTTCTAAGGTTTCACACTGAGATCTAGAGATGTCATAATTATCTTCTGTTCTTCCTTTATAAGCCAGTTATAGAACACAATTCACCATTTGGAATATATCTCCACAAACACTTTGCCCAACTAGAAGGACTACAATATTTTCCTAATTTAAAAAAAAAAGACTATGTTCCCTTAGCCCCCTGGACAGATTAAAACCCTTCTCACTTTTTTCTGTCTCATACTTCCTCTTGCTTGCTGATCTCTACTTTGTCTTAAAGACTATGAAAACTCATGGCCTACAAAACTTCCTCTAGCTGAGAAATACTGGTAATACTAGAAACACATACTCAAAAACCTCAGTCTTCAGTGCAAGATAAAAAAGACCTCTTTGGAAAGAGCTTCTTCACCCACAGAATCCCCTACATATGAAACACATGTATGTATATGACAGACAGTGTGAAAGTGGCCTCCCTCAAGTTTTTTCTTGATGACTGGATGGGCACCCACAAATTTACTCTTGGAGTAAGCATGTATGGCTGTCATCAAGTGAGGTGGCAAATCCACCTACTACATTTTCTGGGTTGCATAGCTGGCTGTATATGGTCACCCAAACCACCTGCCTTGTAAGAACTTGTGAACACCTGACTGTTGTAAAGTAATTATCAGATACTGTCACTGGATGCTTCCTTTTAGGCATCTACTTAAATATGAAGTCTGTTGCAGATCTTGCATGACTGATTGACCTGTACAAATTGTATATGCTTCAGTAGCTCCATAACACCTTGCTACTTTCATGATTTTTACAATTTAAATGTTTAAAGATCTCGTTTGTGATACATACTCCTTTTTACATCAAGTGACTGTGTAGTTTGTTATCTTAGCTTTTCTTGTTAGAAGTCTGACGTGTATGTTGCATCAGTTTGGTAACACTTTATGATACTAATACCTTAGTTGATATCCCTTCGTAGATGAGATTTATTTATCAGAGTTTTGGAAGTGAATTTTTAACAGTGTACTTTGATAGACACCATTGATTCATCCTGTTTTGTTTTCTTTTGGTGCTTCATCAAGTGAAGTATACCTTTTTGGAAATGCATACTAGGTAGTGTATCAGAACATGATGAACACAGGCTTTCTGGTACATAACACTGGAACAGCTTCATTTTTCCTTCTTCTTACAGAAGAATTTCCATTTTTATTTTATTAATCATAGGAAGGTGAGGCCGTAGTGGGTCATTTGAATGACCAAGGACTTTCTGTCATCTGCTGAGTAAAATGAGGGTCCTGTTGCTATGAATTGCACACCATGTAGTTGGTTGGAGTACAGTCTAGCAGACCATGTTTCACTTCTTTTTATTTTTATGATGCAACTTTGAAGACCCTCTGGAGTAGGTAAGCAGTGGGATTTCCTATTCTGATATCATAACAGTGTTTAGTGTTTCAGTAGTACTGACTGCTGGGACTTCTGCTGCAGAAAGCCTGACATTTGGCTTGACTTACAGAGCTTAGTATCCTTCCCCCTCCTGACCAGATGAACTCTCAAGTCCCTGAGATGCCAGCTCATTCTCTGTATAAAGTGGGCATTCTACATCTCCATCTTCAGGTCTTAATTGCAGCAAGTGCAAATCACCTGCCAATTAATACAATCAGTGTTGTTAGTCTGGCATTTTGGCCTGCTTCAGAGCAAAGTATCAGATAAGTAATTCTACTGGGGAAATGTTTTCTTTTTGTTCTATTGTAATTGCTATAATTGATTTTTTGGTGGGGCTGAATGACCATGATATTTTTGGGATAGATCCACTGCAGAAAGAAGTAGCACATTTGCATTTTGTAGATAGATTTTAATAAAGACTATAATACATCATGTGTTTTTTTGTCTCAGGTCTCAGCACGATGTCCTTATTGTAGTATTTACCAGGGATTTAGTTGCAAGATAATAAGGAGAAGTGAGTGTGTTTCTCAAGCCTATATGGAAAGAAAGAGGAACAAGACTTGGCCTGTACTGCCATTGTGACTTTCATCATTCTACAGTATGTCTCAGACATTTCCCTTAGAAAAAGAAAGACGCACAAAGAACAACAAAGACGAGAATGAACAGGAGGCAATGGATATTTCTTTGGGCCTCAAAGTCCCTTTTGGCTTGAGGATGCCAAACTCAATGAGGTATTTTCTCAGACAACCTCGCTCCAACACACACACACCTGCATCACAGACTAATATTTTTTTTTAGACCCAGGCTTGTCTTCTCAAGCTTAAGCCTTTCACAAGAGGCAGTCTGCGCACTACTTTGCGGGAGTAAGATTCCAGCACTAATTTTATTATTTTCAAGGGGAAGGGCTGAGCTGCAGTAGGTTTTTTGCAGAAAGATGTCAGAAGTGAGATATCAGGAATATGCATCTGCAGACTCAGGCATCCAAGGCAGCCCCAGTATCAAAAGGGACTCCCTCATCCAAACACAGGATGTCTTTACCCCCCAGCTTCATGCAGTTTGGCTGTCAGACAAGAAGTGGACCCTCACCTCCATCCACTTCGCAGGCATAGTTTAGCTTGGTCCAGGAGTCTTGCAGTTCATATGAATCCATGGACTAGCATTCAGTACTTGAAGTTCCCTATTTTAAAAGAATATCCACACTAGAATTTGAAGTATTCAAATAATGAGGAGGAAGATCTGTCCTGTGCTTCACTAATGTCTTTCACTTTGGGTTTTGATACCAGCGCTTAAGACACTATGTCCTCTGCTTCTCGCATATTGGACATCTCATATGGAGATGCATTATGTAGATCAAATGGCTACCTAATAAAATATTGGGACTCCAGTGCCAAAACCTGAAGTGAGAGTGGAAAAAAAGACTGAAAAATACAGGAAAAAGATAAAAGTTGAACATCAGTCTTTTCCTTAAACTTGTTTTTTTTTTTACAAGGTGACAAACTCCCTGTTGTGGGAAGCAAACTCCCCCCAAAAATTTATATATACCAACTCTGAGATCACCGTAACCTGGAGGAAATGAACTATATCAAGAAATAGCAATCTTGAACTTACTATGCATAAGTTCATATTTATGATCATTTGGTCTCCATTTTACATGGTTAAAAGAAAAAAGTGTTTTAAATGGAAAGCTAAAGATGTCTCGTATGCTCAGAAACACTGTTTTGATCTTCTAGGCCTGGAGGAACCAAACCAGTGGCTGCCTCTTTAGTCTCCGGGACCTTAGAGGATGTTTAAGTGTTTCATTTTAGCTTGTTCAGTAGAAACCTCAAAAGCGGTTACATGTGTGTCTGTGTCCTCTACTACAGAGCTTGTGAGCAGTGACAGAGCACCAATTGTGAAGCCGAAACTTAAATCTGTGGATACATTTAGAGATGGCCTTATAGTTCTATGTAATTTTCTCCATCAGAAGTTAGCCTTTACATGGAAAAACATTTCCCCTTTGTGATTGAGCCAAGTTTGCCTGTCAAAGGATCATAGGAGGTTACTAGCCCAGTTGCCCTGGAGCCCTTACAAGCTTAGCTAAGAGTTTATCTCCAAAAAGAAACCTCAGTCAGCACCTGTCACCCCTGTTAATAAGGGACACAGGTGGAACTAAAATCCTGAGATATTCCTTAGTGGATGTTAGCGTCTGGTTGGAAAATAGAAACTGTTCCATGTAGAATTCCTAGTCCATGAAATGGAATGAAAAGCAAATGGTATTCCACTGTGTATGAAGTAGTCACTGTTATCTAACCTGAACCTCATACTATGTGAGGTGCAGGACTAATGAAATTTATGGTGAACAGGATAACTTTACATCCAAATGGCCTGTGGTGCTCCTGACCATTAGCTACAGGATGTCTTAGTAGAAATGGCCCTCCTCCCAGAGAAATAAGATGCCAGTACTCAGTCTTAAAAGCTCTCCTCAATGGATATTAGCATTCTTGTCTTCTGACAATCAGGTAGTGGAGCCTTGGGTCTATGTCAAAAGATTGAAAGGATAGATTGTCAAAACCCATATGGTTGAAATCATATGATCTACAATTTAGTCTGTCGAAAAAAAAATTCAAACCTAAACAACATTCGAATGCAACACAAACACTGCTTTTGTAGGAGGCAAGCCCCCCTCCATCCCCCACACCCCCTGCTAATTATATATAACAACTCTGCGATCTCACTACAGTGGGGAAAAGGGGAAATTTCCTGATTCCCTACTGTAATGGAGTCTCACTCTGAATGGTTCAACAGACTGAATTGTCAGTCGTATGGTCTCGACCATATGGGTTTTGACAATTTGTTCGTTCAATCTTTTGAAATGAACCTGGAGCCTTAGTATTGGTACTCTTTCCTCCTGACTTGAAAAGGCCTACAGTAAAATCTTTTAGTGATAACTACCAAAAACACAAAACCTAAACTGGCACTGCTAAGACATCCTGTAGATAAAGATCAGTAACAACACAGACTCTGCAGCTGTATAGCTATCCTTTTCATCTTAAATGAGAAGGAATGATAGAAGATTTCTCTATGTTTACCTGAAATCCCAGACTGAGCAAAAGATTTTTTACACAAGCCACAGAATCTTGGCAACTTGTAAATGAATCTCCAAAAATAGGGTAGTTGTCTGAATATGGAAAAATGGGGTCTATATCAGAACAGTGAAGAGGCGTTTAATCGAACGCCTCTTCGTTGACACATAAAGAGCGAACGCACTAAAGCACGAACACTCAAAACAGAGATTTATTTTTCTGGGAAAGAAATTGCTTGGCCTTTCCCATGTGTTTGCCCCTTTACCCACTGTAGTGCGATCTTGGAGTTGGTATATTTAGTTAGGAGGGGTGTGGGGGGCACAGCCCCCCACATTAGGGAGTGGGGGGGCGAAGCCCCCCACATTATTATGTTTGAAAGTGTGTGTGTTTGTGTTACCAATTTCTTTCCCAGGGAAAGAAATCGGTGTACTGAGTGTTCACGCTTTAGTGCATTCGCTGTTTATGTGTCGATGAAGAGGAGTTTGATTAAATGCCTCTTTGCTGTTCTGATATAGACCCGGAAAATTGTGAATGCCCTGCAATCTGCCATGGGCTATTATAGGAACCAGGCACTTTGTAGATACACTTGGAGCTGCTGACAACCCATAGGGTAAAGCATAGGGTTTTATAAATGAAACCAGACACAGAAAAATGTAAAAAAGCATCTGAAATATTTGAGAACTGGAATGTAATGATAAGCATCTTTTGAATCTGGAGTTACTATTAAACTGAGAGGTAAAATGAGAGGTAGAAGAGACTGCTTAGACAGCAGTTCGAATTTGGGGACTTTGATGTTAAGGGTTAGAAAAGAAAAGCTAGGACAGGTCTCCAGGTTCCTTTTGTACTTTGGCACTTGGTGATTGGGGTTTGGTATAATGGTTAAGGTGGTTGACTCACAGACACAAAGTACAGTGTCTGATTCTCACTTTGGGGAAGTAACTGGCTAGGCTTAGAATGGCTTATTAAGAAAGCTAGCCTAGTAAATAGGTATGAACTTATGGGTCTTGCGGGTTGGTAATGGTTAAGGTGTTTCCCTCACACATGCAAGGCACAGTGTTTAGAGTGGTGGGTTTGGCATAGCAGTTAAGGTTTTCACTTTAAAAACAAGATACATGGTTTGACTCTAACCTTGGGTTATTGGCTAGACTTAAAATGGCCTTTTAGGGCAGTTAGCCTGTTGTTCATCTATGAACTTATTATGTTTCTACATATTGATTAGAGTCAGAGGTTGGCATAATGGTTAAAGTACTTACTTTATAGACACAAGATGCAGGGTTTGATCCTCATATGAGTTAACTGCCTAGGCCTAAAATGGTCCACAAGAGCAACTAGCCTAGTATGAACCTATGAACTGGAAAGCTTCTTTTTATAAAGCCATTTTCCTACTTGATCTGGTGGAACAGGTTCTATAACCCACTGTCATAGCATCTGACTTAGGATAGGAGGAAACATGGAGGTTTGATTAGATGTAAAGGAATTCCTAGAAAAGGAGGAAGGGAATTTTGCTACCAGTTACAGCCTTTTTGAATGATTCACAAAACACAAGTGTTTGTGCTCATAGTTGTTTGGTCACTGCTGTATTTTGACTTACTGTAATAAGCCTTTAAACTCCTGGCACAGATATGAAATATACTTTCTAATGTAGTCTCTGAAAGACTGTGTCTTCCCAGTTCTGTTTCTATTCACGTCATTCTCATTCATTACAAATTATTCTACTTTCCTGTCAGTCAGTGTTTTGGCCATTCAGCACTTTATGAACTGATGTGTTTGTATTCTTGTTACTGCCTGTATGCTTCTTCATTTTATGGCATTAATAAAAACAGGGAAAACTAAGACCAGGAAGCAAGTATAGTGAAGCCCTAGAGTTTGGAAATATTTTACTGGAATGCATACCTTTCAACTGTCCAGATTTTTGTAGAGCATCCCAATTTCTGTTTAATATTTTGGGTCTGTACTTCATAACATTTGTGGTTTCCTGGGAATTCTTGAAGGATTGAAGTCATTAAATATTGATAGACATTTGAGTTTCAGATGTTATATCCTTCAGAAAGTGCATGCCAATGCAAAAGCTGTTATTGTAGCAACTATTTAAGTTTATAAGAGCAACAATTAGCACCTCTTCTTGATTTTAGCTGTTTGTCCCTCCATTAGTTTTGGCTTTGTCCTGATTTCTTATTTTAAGAGGTTCAGAGGTATTTTGGAACACCAGGTGGGAAGGGGGAAAATATGATGGGGCATATAGTCAGCCTGCTTTTTTAGATTGTTCTTTGTTTGGGGAGGACATTCCCTTCTTTACCTGAATCCTCCTGAGATTGCATTCTGAATTTTTGTTTGTGCCCTGCTGAGATTGCTTATTCTACTTTCTATTATATTTTGGCATTAAGGGTTGAAAAAAATTGGGTACCACCCAAAAGCTAACTTTCACCTTTCATAAAACCTTTAAAGGACCTCAGCAAAGAATGGCTCATATAATACTTCTTTATCTAGAGAAGCATTCAGGTGTTCAGCTTTGACATCATGTGGTAAATTTTGAGAATGTAGCCAGCCAAATCTTCTCATAACTGACCCAGTGGCAGCTGCTCTAGAAACAATTTCAGCAGTATCATAAGAACATTTGTGAGAGTTTTGGTTACCTGAGACACAGGAGATATTAAAAATTCAAATTTATGATAAATTATATCAACAATTTTCTCATATTGTCAAATGAAGCCATCAGAAACCTAGATATGTGAGCCTGACAATTTACTGTAATGAAGGCTAAGGTGGCATAAACTTTCTTCCCAAACCTATCAAAGGCTTTCCAGTCTTTGTCAAAAGGAGTAGGGTTAACTGCCATAAGGGGGTTGGCAGATTATGGCTTTGTAAGAGAAATTATTGCAGGGTCTGACCTAGGGTTTGAAAAAAGAAATTTGTGGGTTTGGGAAACCTTATATAATTTATTAGACTATCTAGAGCAACTTGGCCTACTGTCAGGCACACTGTTGGCTACAAGTAAAGCATCCTCTAAGACTAACCAAACAGGGGGTATAGCTGCAAGTTTATAGAATTCCACCTGTAGGAAATCATAAGATTATTGCTGGAATTCTGGTATTTATTTTTGTTCACACTGAAATAACTCCTGCATTCTGGCAATATTGTCAGAAGAATGCAACTCCTCAAGTGGGGTTTTTGAAGAAAAACTTACCACAGAGGCAGATTTCCATTCAGTGGAGTAGGAAATTGAGAAACACAGTCTTAAGTCTAATTTGTGTCTGTCAAACTAAGAACTGGAATCTGAAAGAGAGGAAACTGTTTCATTTTTAAATGAAGGGAAGACTCAGAATGTAAAGGCTGAAAGGCTTTAAATAAGCCTTTAGCAAATCCAATCATTCCTCCTTGTCTGCCCTAGGTGATGGGGATACATGAACAAAAATTCTAATTTTATGTTTCTTTTTTCCTGAGACATCACCCAGGAAAAAGTGCACCTTGAAGAGTTGTCCTTCCCCTTGGCAGCAAGTCCCTCAGAGAGGCTCTTCAAGGGAGCAATGTCTGCTCCTTCCTCTGATGCTGACAATTGTGGTTCTCCATTGCCTGGAGAGGATAGCCAAACAGCTACAGAGGGTATGCGTGACTCTTAGTCATTCCTGAGGAACAGCGTCAGAGGGACTGTTAGAAACTGATGAGTGGTCCGACTAACCTGTTATGGACACAGTGGAGTAATTGGCATCCAATGTGAAGAGGACATCTGAATCAATACTAAGGCCTCCCTTCTAACTTTTCTCTTCTTGCAGACTGGGGAGGGAACTACTGAAGAGCTGGGACCTGGGTCCATTACTCTACCAAGAAAAGTGTCTGACAATTGAGTAGCAAAACTTTACCATGGCACTCTTTCCTCCTAACTAAAAAAGTAAGGTGTGAGGTAAATTTTTTAGTGAACCACCAAAAACACTAGCCCTGACCCCTAGGAACAAATTTTGACAGAAAAGTTAAACTTTCACAAAAAAAATAAATAAATAAAATTGGAAGATATTCCCAGATGGGGTACTTATCTGCCTAACTTTGAAGAAAAGCTAACTGATCATCAAAAGCCTCAGCAATGAGTACACTTCAACAGCAAGATAGTTCTGAGAATTTGGTGCCATAACCACTGACTTTATACTGCTCTGCTCAAGCTTTACAGTAGTTACAACATGTTGAAGGTGTCCCAAAGCTTTGGAAGCTGACCAGTCATCTAAACCTTGGCAGAATATGTCCCATATAGCTTCGGCTACTGCAACGGCTTTTTCCGGTTAGGAGTAATGCAGTGGCAACCCCTAACCGAGAAAAGCCGAAAAGACAAACAAAACTGCAACAGCTTTCCACTGGTCAGCATGAATTTCTATTGTGTTCAGAACAGTTTGAATTTACATGAATGGTGTCACTGATGCTGACTTGTCATAACTTGACTTAATTATGGTTTGTACCATCTCCTTTTACCACTGTAAGTACTAGACAGCCTCCTGACTGCTTATATGATAATTGGCTTTGGTAGTGACATTTTCTCTTATAGTATATAGTATGTATACCTTCATGTCATTCTTATTCAATACAAATTATTCTACTTTCCTCTCAGTCAGTGTCTCAGCCATTCAGCACTTTATGAACTGATGTGTACTGCCTGTATGCTTCTTCAGTTTATGGAATTAATAAAAACAAAAAAAAACCCCATAAAATTCCAAGTGTGAATAGTAAGCAGAACTGGGAAGACACAGTTCTTCAGAGACTACCTTAGAAAGCATATTTCATATTTGTGCCAGATGTTTAAGGGCTTATGACAGTAAGTTGGAGTCCAGCAATAACCAAGCAACTAACAGCAGGAGGCAAGCAAGCTCAGTTAATTTCTTCCAGGTGGAGGATCACAATATGACAGGAGATTGATTGTCCTCGGAAGTATTGCATATCCAAAATGGAGCAGACCAAGTTTGGTATTGCTGTTCAATTGCATTTACATTTGTGTACAGGCATGGTTGGGAATAGATAACGGTAATAAAACGTTACATATTAAGACATTTTCCACTGGATCCCCTTGCACTGGAGAAGAGAGACTAACCTTATTTCAAACATCATACAGTGAGTGACTGAACTGAGAAGCTGAGGATTTGCATCCCTCAGAGGTGAGGCTGAAAGATCAGCCACTCATTAAAAGAGTAGGGTTGTGTATGTGTGCTAAATATACAAGAATGAGGGTCACGTGCTAGACAATTTCTCCTGTGCTAGTTTAGGAATTCTGGATGATGTCACATTTAATAATTTTGTTAAAACCAAATGGGAAAAGTGCTCTGCATTCTTGCCAAGTGGCTTCTGAATCATCTATGAAGAAAACAAAGAGTGGCTTATTCAGGCTCCTCAGGACCTCAGTAATTACCTGCAGAAGATGAAATATGCATTTCCACAAGAGGAATCCTCCTTAAGAAGTCCAGCCAACCTTTAGGCTGTTTTGCCTCTATCTACAGTGATGAACTCTCCCAGAAAGCATACCAGGTAGGTGGTTTCACAGCAGTCCTGACTATTACTTAAGACTTATGTTGGAGGAGCTGGTTCTCTGAGTTTGCCCAAGCTTGGATGATCATTATGAAGAAGCAGTATGTTCCAGATGTGGCTTTTTTAACAGCCATGTTCAAGTTCATAGGTTATCTCCCTGGAATAGCTTAATTAAAACCTTGGGGTTAGCCTTGACTTTACTCTTTGAAGGAATGCACAGCCTTTTCCTCTTTCAGAGATGGGAAGAAAATTTCCATCTCTTCTGGAGACAGGAAGTTTCATTTCAGTCTTGGGCCTTAATGGTTTCAGCAAACATAGCTGGTTGTCGTACTCTAGAAATTACTGCTGCAAGGCACCTGTATACGCTTGGTCAATATAAAGGTTGCTTTTTCACTCGTCGGGGTCTGTGGTCAACATAGGAAGTGTCATCACTTTTCTCTTGATGGACTTCACTTTGAATACTGGGAGTTACTGTTTGGTCTCTCCTCTGCATCTTGAGTGTTTACAGTGTGCTTGCCATAGTAGTAGAAGCTTTGCACAAGAAATGTCTTGCATTCCCTCAGCTGAATGATTAACCTGGTCACTCCATCAAGGAATACCTTGGTAGTGGCCCTTACTTGTGTCCTTCTGCGGGTATGCTCTTTGAAGGTAAAAATAAAGCAGAAGTGCTCTCAAGTTCCATCACAGAAGATTTCCATGATCAGGCTAGAGATGTATAATCTTCAAAGTTAGTTACGCCTGCTCACATGAGGTGTCAGAAGGTTAATATATTGGCAGTCTGGCTGAGGACACAAACATCTTAAAAATACTTAATACCAACATATCTAAAAAATACACATATATTAAACAAATTATATTTATAGTTATAAAGTATTTATATGTGGTTTTGTTAACTGTACAGTACACTAATTTTCAACCAACAAGAGAGATGAAGTGTCATTTAAACCAAAAGGACCAGTGGCATTTGTTCTTATTTGCCATGCAAATTCCCTGCACTCAGATCTGGTCTTCCAGTGATTCTGATATACTCCAGGCGCCTATTTGACTTGGATGTTAGTTCATCCACGTCATGGTTAAGTTGCATGCATTTGTCATTTCTGTGTGTAAGGACCTTGTTGAGAAGCAGAAATGGCTCAGCAGCAACTTGCCTAATAGTGTCTGTAGGACCCTTCTTTTCCCCCCTGGGACTTGACCTTCACAACCTGACAGACTTGGCCATCCACAGTTCAGGAAAACTAATTCAGTGGTTCCAGAATTTTCTTCTGCTGAAAAATAGTGCTGTTGTTATTGACTCATTTTCTCACACAGCATTCCAAGCTATGGGCTATTATTTGTAAGGAATCCTATTTAGTCTTTCACAAGAACTAAATATTCCTTAGAATTAACTCGTGTTTTCTCCCAAAAGTGGTCTCAGAACCATCTTTAAATCAATCAATTTAACCAATTTTCTTTCCACAGGCAGAATTCAGGGGGAAAAATCCCTTTATACTAATTCAGGATCTATCAGAAGGGGGTACATGAGTACAAGAAGACAGCAAGCATCTGTCATTTTTGCTTCTGGTAAGGAAAGGCTGTCTGGTTCAAGATAAACATTTTACAATTTGATTTTTAAATTAATAACTGCATTGTCTTTTGCAACCAGGTAGATGGGCTGCAGAAACTCAAAATTAAAAAGCTCTTTAACCTTTTTTAAATTTTACTTACAAATAATTAACTTTTCTTTTTCAGGATTTGGAACTTCTCTGCATATGCTGTGTTCCTATTTCTGTTTGACCATATGTACCAACACAAAATGAGGTGATTGCATCTTATTATAATACTCATGTAATTAGTGTTTCAGTGGGAGCTGGTTGGGCTAATGGATGAAGCAACTAGCAGAAATTTCTTATTGGTTCAGGCTGCATCAGGTGACTGGTGCCTGGGACATCCTGAAGCAAGAGAAAGCTGTACCACCTGGAATACTGGCACAATTAGGTAATACTTCTACTGGCTTCTACTGTTATTTTTATAGGTATATCCATGTAACACACTGCAACTGCCATTCAGTCTGCCTCTTCAGGCCATGGGGGGTCTGTGGTCATGGGAGGGTCCATATATAAGGTATACATAAATAGATTCTTCCATGTCAGAGGACATGGGCAAATGCAGACACAGCATCACTGCTAGTCTGGCAGCTCTGGTCATGGGTGAAGGCATTCATCTGGTTCTAACCATGGGATGTCTCCTCACTGTGGTCTAACAAGGTCTCTTAGTTCAGCTTCATCCCTGCTATTGGATGGATATAGACCTAATAAAGCTAACCTGTGCAATGCACACTGGAAATTGTCATGTAGTGGCACCCCAGGCCTGTCACTGAAGGATATGATCCTTGCCACCCAATAATCATCCAGAGTATAATGCTACCCACTCACCTCGCACTGATTCTACTTGCATTGCAGTGTTGTAACCAGCTGTCACTGCATCTCCCTTACATGGTAATGTTCCCTGCCCATCCCTATCCTGGGTGGGGTTGTTGATGTTTAATGTACAGAGTGGCCAGACCATGCACTGCCTTGCACAGCCAGACTGTTGTAGCATGTATCAAATTATTCTGTTTAGTCTATGTCATGCAGTAGTGCAGCTATGGTGGGGTGAGAGGGACAACTGCCTGGGGCACAAAGTGTTGGGGTTGAGATCAGCTGATCCTGATTATTGCATTTGTGGTCAAACCTGAGTGCTGTAGTACTTTGTGTGTGATCATATCCGAGAGCTATAGTATTCATTCTGTGGTCTGAGCTGTAGGAACTGTTTTTTGTTTTGTAGTAAGCAGTTTTCTACAGTTTAAAAGTAAAAAAATATATTTTTTTTAATCAAAACCTGAATGTTGTAGCACTCCATGCATGCAGGCTATAAACTGTTGCAACTATTCTACATTTTAGCAAGTTGTTTGCTATAGTTTTAAAAATATATATATTTTTAACATGTTGAAAGAGTGTTTGTGGCAGGGCATAGAAATGGGACCTGTATGGCTGGTGGAAGAGGGAAGGGTGTGTTTGTTGTGCATCTGGCCACCTGGTTGTTGTGCCAGTATAAGGAATTCTTGTTTTTTTTTTTTTTTTTTTTGCTCTTTAATGGAAGATTAGAGGGGGGGATAGATCTAACTGTGATAAGCCATGCATTTTTGTTCTTCACTTGTAAAGCTGAGGGGTGGGGCACTGGTTCATACTACCAGCAAAGGGTGCTGGTTTAGCCAGCTACAGTTCAGATGTCATGTCTCATAGCTGCTGACAACATGTCTCTACTTTGTCAGTGCTGCTGTGTATTGTGCATGTTGCTGTCTCAGCCATAGCTCTTCTCTACTACTATCTTCCCCTGTATCTCCTCCCTGTCATGCTACTGCTGTTGCAATCATTTACATCATTCCTGGCATGGTGTTGTCCATCTGCACTGCCTGTTTTTGCAGGACCATGTTGTGTAGCATGGCACATGCTATAGCTATTTTGCCACATATCTCTATGGACTACATTCTAGTGCCCTATCGCAACTATCTGAAGAGTAGACTCTATCCTTCAGAAGTCCAAAGACTCTTTCCATAATGTTTTTGTTTCAGTATGTATTGTGCCATTGTCTGTGGGTTGTCATTGGGATGGATCAACGTCCATGGCTCAAGGGGATATCCAACATTACCTGCAATGCACAAGATACAATACATTATGTGGACTGCTCCTAGCATATATGATACTGTATGTACAGGCCATTCCGTCTGCTTGTCTGTCTTTCTGTGCTTGAAACACCCCCTCACAGGAACCATTGGTATAGATCAGACATGTGCCAAATACATGAACTGCCTAGGGATAGTATAGATACATTGCAGATAATACTCTGAGCATTATGGACCACCTGATGATTCAAAAAGTGGTATCCCTTCCCATTTAAATACCTCTGTACCAATGGACCAAGTGGGGCCTTAAAAGCAGCATGGGTGCAATCTGTGATGTTCAGAACATCAGAGAAAAGTGCAGTCTCATAAAACACATACATGGTGCTGATTCTCTCCTTTGATATCTTTTAGAACCTGATATACTCCTCCACACATTGTAGCATGATGTTGATGAAATGACTAAGTTCTCACAAAACAATATATCCAACTTGTCTGTTATTGGTGGCTGGAAGATCTCTTTAGTTAGGATGGTCAATGCTGCACGTATTTTGTGTGCACAGGAATGGTTATACAATGCATACTCCATAACTCTGCTCATGGGTGACCCAGTCATGGCTGAGCTAGTGTTACTGCCGAAATGCTTAATATGTTTCCTGTCATATACTCTGTAAATCAGTGTTCAAGCTTGGAATGTACATGCATGTAGTATTACCATTGTATAGGTTCATAGATAAGTACTAGGCTAGCTGCAGGACATTTTATGCATAGCCAATTTCTCTTTTGATGCTTGAATTAACCTATCCAGTTTGGTGCAAGATTGGCCTTATACATCCCATGGTTTAAAATTATATATTACCCTAGTGTGAATAACTGGGATCATACCATAGATAATTTGAGGGTGCCTATGCATGGGATAAGCATTTAGGAGCTGTTTTTGTTCATTAATAGTATAGGGAGCAGTCCAGGGGTAGAATTGCTATTATTCATCCATAAATTCAAGCTGCACTTGAATACGGGCAGGGATGAGCATTGCTTTACATGGATGGGCGTATACTAGAGCAGCGGCATCCTCTGTGTTCTATATTGTCCCTCCAAGCCATTCTGTGGATGCTGCATGAATGAATGTGTCTTTTGGCTTTTCCCGGTTAGGGGTCGCCACAGCAGAACTCCAGTCCGCTAATGATTGGCAGTTGATTTTTACATACCGAGTTGCCAGCCCTGCCGTACAACCTTCAATGAAGGTACACCCATTCACGTATGTCTCCATGCAGAAGACGCTCTAACTGCGAATTGAACCGGACAGCATCATACTGTGAGGCAACAACGCTACCGCAGCGCCACCACCGCGGTCTTCCCTGTGGATGCTGCATAAAAGGTTCAATTCCTTGGACCAAGTATTTCTGATGACATTTGATTTGCTGATGTGCATTAGATTCATCAGTACTGAGTCAGAGAAAGTCTTGCATATCAGACAAAGGTCACCTCTTAGAAGTCTGTAGGATAGTCATTATAGTGGCAGGGCTTTGAGGTGTCCATGTAGGACATATTTTGTAGGCCTTTATCTTTTTAGTAAGGTATCACCATGGGCATTCCAGTTGTTGCATGTGTATGGACAGATATATACCAAATGGGACATTATACTCAACAAGTGCTATAATGAGGGCTGAGTAAAGGGAGAAAATGACATTTCTAGAGCTAATTTCAGTCCCTTTTTGTTTATAATCTGTGCAATGCAGAAGAACTTTATTGTGACAGTGGATATGTGTTTGTTGAAAATTAGGTGACTGTTCCCAAATTCTGAACAACTAGGTTAAAGCTCAGGGTCGTATTGTCAATGTGGTAGTTCTCTGGTCTATACAATGCCCCTAAGGATAAGACAATGTATTTTTTGGCATTTAGTTTTAGTCCATGATTCTAGTAATTTGTTTGGAACAAACATTCCAGCAGGATGGCTAAGTGGTTTGGGAATTCAGTAACTGCTCCTAATCTGCAGTCATCTTCAAACATAATCTACCCAGATGCCTTTGGTATTAGCTCTCATTTCAGAGAAGATGTCAAACAGCAGGGGTCCCAGCACCAAACCCATGGTGGCTCCACTGGTGACTTGTCTCTTTGTGGAGGTAGCTTCATGTATCTACATCACTCCACCATCTTAGCCTTCTATAGTTGAATATTTCATGTTGCTCATTTGCTTGTGGATTTTCATTTACATTTGCATTATACATTCCTCTGAATGCACTATATATTGTGCAGTTTACACCACTGGGATTTCATGCACTTGGTTTCCTTGGATCACTCCATATCTTTTGCACTTCTGCTGCTCATGCTGTTTTACACTGTGCACTGTGCACAATCCCTATATGAATCCCAGTCCATGTGTGCAAAATAAAAAATATGTTTTTCACTAAAGGGTGTCTTACATCTGCCATATAGCACTTTTTTAATCTTATAGCACTTGTAATAAAATGTATAATATATAAATTACTGTTTTGCATTATGTAGAAAGTTGCTTTCTGAAGTTCATTGCTAAATGACAATGTTTTGCATACACACACACACACACACACACACACACACACACACACACATATGCATACATGCATAGCTCCAGTTTTCAAGATTCCAGCCTAACTTCCAGCCACTGCCTGTGGGAAGTTTACACATTCGCCTTGTGTCTGTATGGGTTTTCTCTGGATTTTCGGTTTCTTTTCACCTTCTAAAAAATGTTGTTTGACTGGCTATATGTAATTGCCTTCATGGTTTGGATCATGGTTTAAAAGAGTATGTGAACCAGCCCACTTACCGGGTTAACAAACATTATAAATTACCTATGGAGATCAGCACTCTGAATTAACAAATGCTGAGTTTGTATACGTCACTTTCAAATGGACAGTCTCTTCTTGCTGTATGCTGCATTCATCATGCTTAACACCATTCCTATATAATGTAAATTACTTTCTTTTCGCATGTATATTCTGAACTGTTCATTCGTTTCATTCAGAAACATTGCAACTCTGCTCACCACTTTATCACAACTAAATGATGCGTGAATGTTGGGGCACACAACTGCAGCTAGGCATTATGCTGGTGATCATGATCCATTGCGTTTTCAACAGTTAGCTGAGAACCAAGCATAATTCAGGCAAATTAAACCTTCGTGTCCTTCAAAATAAGATCTAACAGTCTATATATATTATATAGCTTGTTACATGAATATAATTGTAGCTTGTTATGCATCATGTACTGGCAACCCATGAAAGGTAGGGCTAACTTGCATAGGTAAACAAGAATACAAAAATTGTCTTTTTGGACTTGTGTTCCCTGCACCCTCTCATCCTTCACCACTACCACCACTACTTGGCTACATATTCAGAGTAAGGATCACAACCAGAAACCTACATACCTCTCATGACCTCGATACCTAATGGCCCCCCTGCCCTTAAGAAAAACAAGGAACTAAGCCTTCACCTTTCTTGCCCAGACCCTCAGGAACTTCTTGTCACCAAGTACAGAATAAAGTGTAATTACAACATCATCTACGTACACGTGTACATGTCTGTCTTTAGGTTCTCATTTATTTTTCTAATTTATTTACTTTGAGAATGGTGTGTGTGTGTGTGTGTGTGTGTGTGTGTGTGTGTGTGTGTGTGTGTGTGTGTGTGTGTGTGTGTGTGTGTGTGTGTGTGTGTGTGTATGGGAGTGTTAATGCGAATTATCAAGCTGTTTTGCTTCTTGCATTGTATAACAAAGATGTAATTATACATTTGTCTGGAAGTATGTTTCTCTTCATGTTCACTATGTTTGTCTCTCATTTATCTGCATGTTGCCTAGCATTCAGGTTATATCTGAGAAAGGTCACGTTATTAAGTATGTTTACCTCATTACCCAAAGAATAAAAGAAAGAATTAGCCGAAAGTAAACAGCCGGTTAAACTTATAGTCATTATCTGAAACCCATAATTACCATCTAGAGAGCAACAACTGGTATGCTTATCCGACTCCTGTTTTAATTTGTCATTACAGATCAGACACTGAATCATGTCTGTGTTAGCCCTAACGAAAAACAAGTTATACTAGTCTGCCTAGAGATTCTGACACTTTGCACAATAACCACATTACTGCCATTTAATCATAGTTGCAGCTTGGGACTGCAGATCAGTTACTTAATTTCCTTGGTGACTGAAATTTCAGCAGATGGTTCTCCACAAATCCTGCATATTTTTCTCTCACTCGTGCTCACTCTCTCTGTCTCACAGTCTTTCTATCCATTTCTTATTTCTTCCATGGCAGATAACTAAACCTTAAAGTGAAAAGATCAGGTGCAAATATTTTGCTTAGATCTTCATTTTTAACTAGTGTTCACAACTGTTTTATTTTTGTTTTAGTGTTCAGTGTAAAAATACTTTATGGATGTTATTGGCACAATGTTAGTGAATAGAATAAAGGTTTTACATATTGCTTAAAAATATATGAAATAACATTTAGCATACCGAGCTCTGCATATAAAATAGGTAACATATTCACCTATAGTGCTGGAAGATGAGAAAGCTGTTGGTTCTCTTCCCCCTTCGGGTGAATGGATTAATTTTTCAACTTGCTGACAGTGTAGTGCAGCATTAGGGGGATGCTACACACCTGGGTGGGTCTTCCACTGGATGAGATGTTAAACCGAGGTCCTATCTGCTTTAGCTGGTGATAGTTCAAGTGGAACTAAAAGATCCCATAGTACTTATAGAAAAGAGTAGGGGCTTTATGAAAAAACAGTAAGAAACACAGTTGGCATAATAATTAAGGTCTTTGCCTCCCATGTACACAGTTCAAGGTTCAATTCTGATCTTTGGTCAATGCCCGTGTGAAGTTTGCATGTTCTCCCTGTCATACCTCTCAACCTCTTAGAGCAAGAAATCTGGACAAAGCCATAAATTATGGGTTGGACAAAGACCCAAAAAAAGATAATTTCTAAATAATGCTCTTAGAAACTTAGAAAGTTGATAGAATAACAGCATTTGCATTAGCAAGGATTTTCTAAAGGGTATGAAATCTGAAAGTCAAGTGTTTGTAATTATTTTCTGACTTCAGTCCTCAATGATTTTCCAGAAAACATAATTTTATGAGAAACAGACTGAAAATATGAGGCAAAAATCTGAACAGTTGAGAGGTATGCTCCCTGTGTCTCTGCAGGGCTCCTCCCAAAAACATGCTGGGTGTTTCCACTTCAAACTCACCCAATAACGGAGTCATGAGCAGCAGCACAGACTCAAGATGGTGCCTATCAGAGGAGGAGATGTACAGAACAACTACTTTAGGTATCACCATGTGGTGCACAGTATCCATTAAACAGGACAACAGAGATCACAGAATGTGCTCTGTGACATTTTAGCCACTCAATGGTGTACAAAACTGGCTCTGTATAATTTTGTCAAGTTGACTAAGGTCGACAAAAATGAGCATGGAATTATTTTAGTAATAAGTGGGATGAAGATCTGCTCTATGCTAGAGGCCCATGCTAATAGTGGGAGCAGTCTATGTGCCTCTGTTGCCAATGTGTGCCCAGCAACCCTGGGTCAATAAAATACTGGCTAGCTGGTATCCAGTTGCCCAGCTTGCGTTATCTGGGATAACTCTGTTGAGCAAAAACTGGATGTAAAATCAATCAGCATGAACTAATGATTGTACACTCAGTATAAGTTCACTGAGAAGACACAGCTTGGAAGTGGATGACATGTTAGTAAGGAGAAGACTGGAGAGTCTCCATATATAGGAGACAATATAGAAGAGCAAGACAGCAAATCTGCTTGGCTTAGGATCCAGATTCTGCTACTCAGGGAGATGACAGACTAGAAATAGTGTGGGAATTGTAGTGAGGGAGAGGGTTCTAAAGACAGTGAGGAATATATTCAGAATTAGTGACAGACTCATGGCAATTGACCCCAGTGCAAAGATAGAGCAATATTAATAACCGCAGCCCCTGCCCCACCTCAGGGTTGTGACAGAGAGGAAAGGCATGCATACAGGCCACAGTTGCAGGACGTATTAGATAAAGCTGGACAACATGAGTTGGTGTTGATAATGGGAGACCTGAAAGCACATACTGGGACAGACAGAGAAGGATATGAAGACTGCCTCAATCCACATGGGTGGGACAATGAGAGTAAAAAAAGGAAAAGCCATTCTAGACTTCTGTTTTGCAAATGGCTTAATGGTAGTCAACACATAGTTCAGTAAGATTGTCTCAGGGTCACATACAAGAGTGGTAGGATTCCTCCAAGTTAGGAAAGGACAATGAGGTCAAATAAGCGATTACAAAGTCATCCCCAGTTAAACAGATGGCCTACAGCATAAACCACTGGTCATGACAATCAGCTGAAAGCAGTGGTCAGAGAAGCCTCTAATCAGCAAAGGTTAAGCTAAAGTCCTATAAGTTCATAGATTCATAGATGTGTACTAGGCTAACGACTACAAGGGCCTTTTTAAGCTTAGACATGCATCCCAAATCTGTGACAAGTCCTGACGCCCTTGATAAGTGTAAGCATTGGCTTGGGAGGTGAAACATTTACAAGCAAGGGTCCGGAAGATGAATCATTTACTGGCTGCCTGTGTTCTTTAGAGACATAGGTGCCAAACCAGTGATGAATTTCCTGTTCCCTGTCTAATTGTCCAAGTTACACTTGAATTGGGTCAGGGAGGAACTCTGCTTCACATGGATGGGGAGCCTGATCCAGAAAAAGGGTAGTCACTGAGATACATACCTGTCTCTCTCCAGCAGGTCCTATTTATATCACAGGCAATGTTTAAGTCTTTAGAATGAGTAATTCTGATTCTGTTTGTTTTGTGAATATGGAGGTGGTCCATCAGAGTGGGGTCTGACATTGCCTTGTATGCCAGGCATAGATCTCCCCTGAACAGTCTGTAGGAGACAGGATACAGGGATAGGGCTTTGACATGATCTAAATAGGGCATGTTATTTACGTCATGTATATTTTTTATTGAGGAACCTCTGCAGATGTTCCAGTTGTTGAATATGCCTGGTTAGATACATACCAAAGGGGGCATTGTACTCAATGGTAGGTCTGATGAATGCTGAATACAGTGGACAACAACTTCCTTGGGCCTAGATGCCATACCTTTGTTTATAAAGTATACAACACAGAACGATTTCTTCATTACTGCAGATACATGATGGTCAAAGGCTAGATTACCATCTATGTGCACCCCAAGTCCCTGACTACTGGGTCAGCTCTTAGGGGTGTGTTGTCAATATGATAATTACCAGGGGTAGATGAATTCCCAAAGGATAATACTATGCATTGCTTGGCGTTTAGTTTTTGTCCATGGCTCTGACACTCGTTATTTGTCTGTGTCAGCTCTTCCTGGAGAACATTTGTTTTGGTGCTGGATTCAATAACAGGTCCTAATTTGCAATCATCTGCAAATGTAGTCAGTCTGTCAGAAGCCATTGACATTGGCCTTGACTTTCAGAGAAGTAAATGCCAGATAGGAGTGATTCCAGGACTAATCCCTGAGGGACTCCAGTTGTGACTGAACTCCTTGTACAGGTGGACTCCCCAATTCTAACTTCCTGGGGTCATGTCTGTGAGCCAGCTGGTTATCCATGGGGTGACATAAGGGTTTGTACCTAACCTCCTGATATTATCCACAATCTCCAAGTGGGGTATTGTGTCAAATGCCTTGGCCAGGTCAAAGTTGGTAGTGTGAACCACTTTGCCCTCATCCATTGCTTTAGTCACCTTCTCAAAGAAGTCCACCAGGTTGAGTAGATCATGGCTGCCCTTGACGAAACCAAATTGGGTTGGAACCAGTGTCTGCAGGTTTGCTATGTCATTGCTGATCATTTCCATGACTTTGCATATGAAACTAGTGAGACCTATGGGTCTGTAGTTTCCAGGATGTGTAGCTGGCCCACCTTTGTGCAGAGGTATGACTGTTGCTATTCTCTATTCATAGGGTACAAAGCCTGTTTGGACACTACAGTTAAATAGCAATTCCAGAGGGCCTGATAAATCATGTTTCATGCTATTTAGAAGGCATCCTAGGATACTGTCCGGGCCCACTGATGCAGTGTTCTTGGCCTTAGAGAGAGTATTAAGGACCCATTCCCTAGTGATAGCAGGGGGAGTTATATTTGATGGTATTTCCTGAGGGGATGTTTGAGGGGAAGAGTGGGGTAAAGTTGGAGCTGAATTTGACAGCCAGTAGGTTTGCTATATCTTCTGGCTCAATATAGGTGACTCAGTTAACAATGAGATCTGCACCTAATTGTGTATTCTCTTTGAGGTTGTGAACATAGCTGAAGAATGCCTTGTGGTTGCCCTTGGCCTAGAAGACCAAATTTACCTCAAATTCGGCTTTGGTAGACTTTATTTGTCCTCTGAGTTATTTGTTTAGTTTGATGAGAGTGCTTTTATCCTGCTGTGTGGTGCATCTCCTAATTTTTAAGTTATTTTCTTCCTTCTGTTATACAGGCTATTTATGTTGTGATTCCACCAGGGTGGCTTGTTTTTTTTTAGTTAGATCTGTACTTCTTCCTGGTGGGTACAGCTGCCTCCATACAGCTATTAACTTGCTTGTATGTGGTTTCTATGAACAGTTCTGTGTAGGCAGCAGTGTTCTCAGAGTTTATGGGAGCTTGAAATGTTGTCAGGTTTTTAATTAATAGTGAGAAGTTAGCCGTAGAGATAGCTATTCTAGGTTAGCTGATGTTTTATTTTTACTTCAAATTAGACCATTTTGTGGTCTGACCTTGCCAGATAAGACATTACTCTAGGGGGTGTACAGCAGTCTCCCATGTTAGTGAGGATCAGATCCAGTATTGTTGCACCTCTGGTTGATGTATTGACAATCCGGTCCAGGGAGTTTGTATTTACAAAATCCAGGAATCACTGTGCCTGTACAGTTAGTGTGATATATGATTCCCAGTTAACAGTAGGGTAATTAAAGTTGCCCATGAATATGGTATTGGGTTGGCTGGTGAGTGTTTCCAATAAGTTTAAAAACATGGTATGGGTTTCCTGGGTCATAGAGGGGGATGTATAGCTTGCAAAGAAGTGGTATGAGATTTTGCCTATGGTGATTTGAATGTGGAGAATTTCAAATGTATTGTCATGTTTGACCAGCCTTGAGGTATATTTATTTTTTATGTAAATTGAGACCCCTCCATCTTTAGTCCCTTTTCTGTTTAGTAGCTGGTCTAAATGTGTGGAAGGCATTATAATCTTGCACTGTCGGTGACCACTCAGATGTCCGTATTCTCTAGGTTGAAGAGAGCTTCTAGGGAGTGGATTTTTTGTTTAGACTCCTAGCATTGAGATGTAACACCTTTAGATTTTCTTGGTTTTGGTTTGTTATGTCAGAACTACTTTCTGTTTGGCATTGCCTAAAAAAGGCACTACGGGGGAGGAAAATGATTTAGCTGATATTCAAAAGCCTAAAGGGGAGAGCTGCAGACCATCCCTGTCAAAGCAGCATGGTCTGTTGACTATCTCCTTCTATGCTGACAAATCTTGCACCCTCTTAGAATGATACCAGAAACTAAGCCAATTATTAAAGTCAGTCATCTTTTGTTCATATTGTGGCATCATCCTGGGAGAAGGTGAAATGCTGCTCAATGCTAGGCTCATACCAGCCTGGGACATGTATTCAGAGAGATCCTTTAAGTGTCTCTCTTCATATAGTCTAGGAAGGAATGTCTCAAGTAATTTTCATGAACATGGACTATGATTAAGTCATACTGGTACTTGTGGTCCAATGACTTGAATGTGTGGATAATGTGGTGGATCCTGGCCCCTGATAAGCAACTGGCCATGACTTTCTCCTTAATCAGCCTGGTGATAGGGACATCTGTGTGACTCACAATGGAGTCTCCAATGACCAGAATGTTGGATTGTGTGGTGGCTTGCTTTATAGGCTTAGAAGTAAAGGTTCCATGAGATGTGGCTGTATGTGTTGATGTGGGTGTTGTTTTGAAAGAGTGCTTTCGGGGCTGTTGAACATATTTGTTATGATTACTTCATCTAGGAGGTCTTTGGGGTTTATGAAGGTTACATTTAAGTGTCTCGGCATATGTGGGTCTATGTGTCTGCTTTGAATTGTGTGTGATGGATGCAGCGTGTGCACTAGTGACAACCTTATTGACATTAGGAGTGCTTTTATGTGAGAGCTTTGCCGCCAGTGACATTGTGTAAATACTTCTCTGGCATACCATATCAGTTTGTTTGAGAATTAACTGGTTCTCAGCAAACATGAGGCAATATCCATATTGCCTCAGGATGCCTATATCCACCAAGTTGGTAATGGTGATAGTGGAAATGTTCATATCCATGGCAACAGACCCTTTTTTATTGATTAGACAGTTGGAGTGAGAATATGAAGTAATGTCAGGAGTATCCAGTTTGTTTGCAACTCTGGGGGCGGTGCTTGTCACTGCAAACTCGTTCTGTGTGCAACTATGTATTGGTGAAATTTCAGTGGTGCTTTTACAGGAAAAATGTCAACTCAAGGTGTCTGTATCTATACAGTATTCTGACAAACACTTCAGGGGAAACTAATAAGTAGACCCTGATGATTTATGGATTAAGTATTTAGGCAGATATTCTGAAGTTAGGTTAGACAACAGCAAATTAAGCAGTACTTACTGAAAAGAAAGAATTAGCTTGTCAAGACTGAGGAAAAGAGGGGAGTCATGTGAATGGCTACTGCCTGGCTACTACTAATGCTAATCTAACCACAGCTTCACCCGGCTGGGGTACAATGCTCCTTTGCTTCTTCTCTCACCAGAAGCAAAACAGTGGAACCAATCCCAAGATATGAAGCAAGCCACAGGCTCTTTGATGATCTAGAGTCTTGTCCCAGATGATACAAGGGTCTGTAGGCTTGTTGTAGCCTTTTCCTGATAGATGCCTTAAACAGCAATCAGACAAACACAAAAATCAAGGACAAACACAGGCATTTGCTGCCCAGTCAGAAACAATCAAATCAGAAATCAATGTATTCTGCTCCTTCTCTCATTAGGAGTAAAATATAAAGCACAAATTCCAAGTTGGCACCTATAAAACAGTTATTAGGCTTCCTGGTGATCAACAGTCCCCAGAAAATAATTTCCCTGTGTTCTTTCTCTCTCTAGGAGCAAAACAGAAGCACTAATCCCAAGATGACTATTGAAAGCAGAATGTAGGTTATCCAGTAATTGGTGGTCTTGGATGAGATGTTACAGATTTTAAAGATAAGATGGTAAAAAATGGGTTAATAGCCTAATAGCTGCAGTGTGCTCTAAGCAGTTAGATATGAAAGAGGGGGTAATTTAAGTTTTAGCTATATAAGTGGAGAGCAACTAATTTTAAAAGAGCAAGATAGATTTTAAGGGGGAGGGCATTTCATAATCTGGTTCTATGGAATACAGTGGGGTGGCCAATAAATTTAAATAGCTGAAGGGGAGTGACTTCACAAAATGATAATTTTGTGCTTACTCACAATAGCCAATGAAAGAGGAGAGGGAAGAATATATGAGGTCAAATTAGCAAAATGCAGAGGCAACTAAAAGACAGTTGAGTTTAAAAACTGAACAGCACCTGGGTGAGAGGATGGGGAAAATGTTAATTTCTATGTGACTCACAAGACCAGCAGTGGTCTCTTTCCTAGTCTAAATATGCCATTAAAAGCAGAATACAAGTAAAATACAGTGTTTAGAAAATAAATCACAATATACAAAACAGAAGAAGGCAATGAAGCAATGCAAAATACAAGAAGGCAAAAACAAACTAACCTTCCCTCACAGCAAGTTGTGGCAGATTCTGGTGAGCATTTCCAGTAAAGCCTTGAAATGTTTTATTTTACCCCTTTAATAAAAGGTTTAGTTCCGTTTCCTTCACAGGTTGACTGGAAAAAATCACAATAGTTCACATCAATACTCAGGGCTATAGTACCTTTGGAAAAAGAGGAAATATGTGAATATGAAAAAGAAGAATGTCAGAGCCTCAAAACAGCATGAGTGAGAACAGATATGCAGCCTTGCCTGCAGTGCAGATAAGGTACATAAGGAAAATTGGTAGTAGAATGTGGAGGTCAAGGACATCATCAAATGAAAGAAGATATACAGTAAAAAGTGGGAGATATAAAAGATGACCAGGCTAAAGAGGAATACTGGATAGCTAACAAAGAAGCTAAGAGAGCAGTTACAATAGCAAAAACAAAAATTGAACAATGTTGTAACAAAGTTGCTAAATTTGCAGCACATACCCCTTTCAGAACCCACCACTGTACAGCACTGAATAGCCTAAATTGGTTAGAACTGCCACATCAACTAAAATATGTACAACTTCTTAGCACCTATAAAATTATCCAGCATCCATCTGCCTGTCCAGCACTAAAAAATATTCCTCACAACTATGTTCCCAGTTAGTCATTGCGATCCAGTGAGTAAAAACTTCTGCCTGTCTACAAACCTAGTAAATCTGCTAGGCATTTCCTGTACTTGTACAAGATTGCTAAGGCCTGGAACTCCTTACCTGTATCCATCAGGTCTATATACTGTCTCCCATCTTTCAAAATGACTCTGAAAGACTTCCTAGCTAAAATCTGGCTTTGATTTTGCTCAAAACCAGGATAAACTATATCCCTAAATGTGAACAGGTACCTTTTCATTCCTTAAACCTCCATACTCTCCCTTCTTCACTTACTTCCTTATTGTTATCTAATTCTCTTCCCTGACCACCTCTGTAAATATACCATAAGCCTGTTTTTCCCTCACTTCATATTGCATTTCCTATCTGTATTAGACTAACTTACCTTTAATTTCTCTTTAAACTGTCTAAAATTTATGTAAATATTAAATAATTACCAAATATCTTGTACTGATTCTTAACTAATGTTTTTAAATCATGTCTAATGTTTTTGTTTTATTGCTGAAGACTGCAAAATTATTGATCTTAAAACGTTTTGTAATAATTTGGAGCTTTTCTCCCCAGGCCTCCACTGAAAATGGGCTTCTACTCAGTCAGACTTTCCCAGTAATCAAACATCAATAAATAAATGAATAAGGGAAATAAAGTCAGGGAAATCATCAGGCTTAGATGAGGCCACTGCAGATATGATCAAGCTGTTGTGTGGGCTAGGGGAGAAATGGCTTCTGTGGGTAACCACAGCAGTATGGAGAGAAAGATGTATCCCAGATGACTTGGGAATAAGCATTCTAGTGCCAATGCACCAGAACAAAAAGGAACATTCATAACTGTGGGCAATAGGGAGGTATCAAATTTCTGTCGCATTGTATGAAAGTGCTGGAGAGGGTGACTGATAAACAAGTACTCAGAGTAGCAGAAAGTAAGATGGAAGATAATCAACTAGTAATCAGATTAGTGCAGCACAATTGACCCAATATTTGCAGTCAGACTGATAATTGAGAAGAAGCTAAAGGTGAGGAAAGGGTCTAACTGGGCAATCATAGACTTGGAGAAAGTATATGACATGGTCTCAAGAAAGCTGATTTGGGTTGTCCTGTGATGGTTCAAATACCCAGAAACATTGTCTGAATTAATGCAGGCTATGTACAAGAACCCAATGGCACAAGTATGAATAGTGTTCAGACTCACAGAAAGGTTCCCAGTGGAACTGGGTGTGCATCATAGTTCATCTGTGAGTCCACTGATGTTTATACTGGCGATGTGTTACATTAGCAAACATATTGGAGGGGAGAGATCAACAAAGCTGCTGCATGCAGACAATATGGCACAACAAGCAGAGCATGAACACTAACTTCAGCAAATGATAGGGGAATGAAATGTAAAACTGAAAGCACATGGGATGAAACTGAGTATAGTAAGACAGTTATTATGGCAGTAATAGGGGACCCAGAAGAAGCTGAAAATTAAGATAGGAGAGAAATTAAAGGAACAGGGTAACAGCTTCAAGTATCTGGGGGGTGGTCAATGAGAAGGGAAATTTGAATAAGGAGGTCAAAGCCAGAAGTAGAGGGGCTGCAGCCAACTGGCACAGAGTGTTAGAGGTGGTGAGTGACAGAAGAATGCCAAAGAAAGTGAAAGGTAAGGTGTGTAGTGGTGACACCAATACTACTGCATGGTACAGAAACATGAGCACTGAAGGCAGAGCAATTGAGAAAGCTAGAGGTGATGGAGATGAAGTGTCTGAGATAGTTGATAGGATGAACACTATGGAGCAGATGAAGAAATGAGGACAGTAGAGCAGAAACGCAAGTAGCTTCAATTGCAGAAGAGGTCAAAGAGACCAGATTATAGTGGTTCTGGCAAATGTACAGGAAAGCAGAAGACAATATGGTGAAGAAGATTTGGGACAGACAGGAAGAAGGCAAGTGGCACAAGGACATCTAGCAAAGAGATAGACTGTGTGAGAGAAGACTTGTGGCAGTCAGGCATGACCATCAAGGAAGGTCAGAGAGGCACTGAATTGAAAGACATGGCAACAATTTATGCAATACCTCCAACCCCATATAGAAAATGGGGACAAAGCAACTTGATAATGAAAACAAGCAGAAAAATAGAACATATACAGAAAAGAGAGAGTAAGCAATGCAATAAACATGCAAACATATCAGATGAGGGTTAAAAATCATAGGATAAAGATAAAGAAAACAATAAATAAAATCAGTCATTTCTTCCTTTCAAATATAACCAGGCATGTATCTTTCTTCACAGCAATACAGGTATCCCATGCACTGTTATAGAATAGCTCCCCAAATCTGGCATTGCATAAAAAAAAAAAACAAAGCAAGGTAACTACTCTTTTGTAGAAAAAAATCTTGACAATATAGTCTAATAATATCAATAAATCAAGATATTGTGATGTGATGAAGAGTCTTCAGCTCATACAGTGCCCCCTATTGGCACATTTTGGTCAAATACTTTGAATTCTAGGGCAGTCCAATAAGGCCTGCATCAGTGTTTCATCCTGAAAATAATAATTGATTGCAAAGTCACACAGCCATGCATTTATATATCATGTCTCTTTTGCTGGTAACTTTCCTAAAGCCAACCTCCTCAAACAAAAATCATTTCACTCTAATATGTGTTTAAATCTAATCACATAAATCAACAAAAAATGAGGTACCACAAGAAGCTCCGTACAAAAGGACCTTAATCTTCATAGAAATCCGCAAAAAAATACTAAAAATCCACAATGTTGCTGAGGTTAAGTGCTTTCGATCTTCAAAAAGGCCTTCATCAGAACTAAAGAAAACTTGTAATCTAAACCTGTTTTAAACCCTATCTAATTAAATAGTGGCCAATCAACAAGTGTACTTCATCAACGACAATGCAATGTGCAAACTTCCAGTTAAAGCAATACTACTGTTTTCATGCAGTGCTTTCACATTAATTAAAAGGCGTATTTACATAGGTTAAAACACCAAAAAAAGGCTACAATGTGTTAAAATGTGTATATATCATGCATATTTTTTCAATACATATAATAAAAGAAAAGACAGTGCATACCTTTTCATTTGTACCTGTCACATACACTTTTTCTCTGTAAAATAACTTTATAATTAACTGCTGCATTCAACCCAGGTGTGTTCTAAGCATTAAACAAGACTTGCCACCAATACTACTCATTATAGGCAATGATAAATTACAATCCCATTCATCATTAGTGTGACTAATAAAGGCCTAAGTGGACATGATATCTAAATACCATTGTCTCCTAAACTAAGGTATAGAAGGAAAAGAAAGGTTCCACTGCTCCAGTTTCTGACCAATTACTCATAACTTTTCAGATGAAAAATCTCTCTTTCTTTTGAAGGACAGGACAAGAAATAAAACTTCTACGTTATTTGATACACTCCAACCTACAGTGCCCACTAAAGATTTATTATATGACATAAATTGTCAAAGGAAAAATAAAGTATTAAGATATACTATGGGATTTATCAATCCCAGGCCACCCTTCTTTTCTGGAGCATATAGCACAACTCTCCTTACTGGGTTAAGCCTTGATCCTCAAATAAAGAAAATAATATCCTATTAAACTGACTTCCAAGGTAATTGGAAAAAAACATACCCCCATATATATGGAAATTTGCCTATTAAAAAGAGTATAACACACTCATCTGTTTATTATATGACATTTTTAAATAATTCCATTTTTGGTTATATTCTGCAAAGAAACCAGCACATGATTCCATTGCCAAACCACCACAGTTTTTTTCCCCAAAACAACTCCAAATATTTTGATACTATGTATGGTAAAAAGCATACCAATAACAGTATAATCTACTCCAAAACTATAATACTTTGAGTTAATGACAACAAACCCTACAAAGCTAATAAAGTTAGAAGGTCATTGACGTCTATCTTGATTGTTAACCAATAAAATAATGTCATTGGCGTAACTCATAATCCATAGGTTCATAGGAGGTTACTAGGCTAACAGCTCAAAGCCTTTACAAGCCTAGTCATGTAATACCCATGTTTCCTAACTGACCACTGTTAGGTGGTTTGACTGTTTGCAGAGCAAATCTATGATCAGTACTGGCTGCCCCTGCCCATGAGAGACATAGGTCCACCCCATGGGGTGAATTTACTGTCTCCCATCCAGTTGTCCAGGTTGCACTTAAATAGGGTCATTGAGGAGCTCTGCTTAATGTGAATTGGGAGTTTATTTCAGAGTAGCGGCAGTCTCCTGGAGATATATCTGTCTGTCCAGCATGTTTTGTTTAAGTCACAGGCTAGGTTGAAATCTCTGGAGCAAGTGACTCTTGTACCATTTGATTTGCAGACATGCAGCATTTCCATTAGAGCAGGGTCAGAGACTGCTCTGTAGGCCAGGCACAAGTCACCTCTCAGTAGCCTGGGGAAGTACAGGGCTTTCAGTCTTTCCACGTAGGTCATGTTTTGGAGTCCCTGAATTCTCTTGGCCCGGAACCTCTCTGGTCTCTCCAGCTGCTGCAGGTGTCTGGTGAGATACATGCAAAAGGGAGTGTTGTACTCTATTAATGGTCTGATGAGGGTGGAGTACAGAGGAGTGATAAAATCCTTGGTCTTGGATGCAATGCTCGTACTTATAAGCTGTGCAACATAAAAGGCTTTTCTTACCACTGTGGACACATGATGATCAAAGTTTAGACTGCTATCAACTTGTGTTCCCAAGTCATGTACCACTGGGTTCAAGCTTGAAGGGGGTGCTGCCTATATTGCAATTTGCAGGGACTACCTCTTTGCCAAAGGGGATAATGATGTAGCTTTTTTGCATTTAGTTTTAGATTGTGCCTTTGGTACCAATCATTTTTCTGTGTTAACCCTCCTGTAATATGTTCATATCTTTAGGGGACTCAATGATTGCTCCCAGTTTGCAATTATCTGCAAACTTGGTAAGCCACAGGCTTTGACATCCAAGAAATAGATACCAAACAGTAGAGAGCCCATCACAGAATCTTGTGATACTCCACTGGTAACTGTTCTACTGGTGGAGGTGGAATCCCCAACTTTGACAGTATGGGCTCTGTTGGTGAGCCAGTTGGCTACCCATCTAGTAACATATAGGGTAATCCCCAGCTGGGAGAGTTTTTCAATGATACCTGAGTGGGAGATTGTGTCGAAAGCCTTGGCTAAGTCAAGATAGCTGGTATGTACTGCTTTGCTTCATCCAAGGCTTTGGTGACATTCCTAAAAAACTCTACGAAGTTTAGTAAGCATGATCTACCCTTACCAAAGCCAAACTGGATCAGGTTGAGAGTCTGGAGGTTGCTATGCCTTTGTTGATAAAGGTCCATGATGACTTTTTCCATGGCCCTGCAGATAAGGCTGGTTAGGCTTATGGGTCTATAGTACCCAGGATCAGTTGATGGACCCTCTTTATGCAAGGGGATTACAGCTGTTGTTCTCCACTCTGCTGGAACAAAGCCAATGCTCAGGCTATGGTTAAAGAGAGTGTGAAGTGGATCCACTAGGTCATGTTCTGGGTTGTTTAGTAAGTAGCCTGGGAAGTTACCTGGTCCAATAGAGACCATGTTTTTGACCTTGGAGAGTGCGGCTGTGACCTGCTCATTGGAGATACCGGGGACAGGATAGGTGTCAGGTGTGCTTTGGGGTATGGTTGGTGGGGACAGGAGGGTAAAGTTTGTGCCAAATCTGTCAGTTAACAGGTTGGCAAATTTCTCAGGGTCAGTGTGAGTGGTACTTTCCACTATGAGATCAGCACATAGCTGGAAATTCCCTTTTAGATTTCAGATGTAGCTAAAGAATGCGTTATGATTGATTTTAGCTGGAGAAGCTAATTTAACCTCATAACTAGCTTTAGAGGACTTTACTGGATATCCAGTTTAATTGTTCAAGCTGTGGAGGGTATTCGTTCTCTGCTGACTAAGTTCCTTCTTGTTCTTAGATATCAGTTTCCTCCTTTTGTTATATAACCTGTTTATACACAAAGTCCACCAGGGTGGCTTGTTTTTTACGGGAGGACTTAGTTTTGATCCTGTCAGGTACAGCAGTCAAAACAGTTGTTAAGTGGTTATACAGGGCATTTGTGTACTCCTCTGCATAGGAGTCACTGTTGGCTGCATTAGCAGGGGGTTTGAAACTTTTCAAACCATCGCTATGTAGACTATAATTTGTTTTGAAGAAGTTTCTCATTGTTATTGCTCCTGTGGAGGTGCCAGGTCTGATTGTTACTTCAAAAAAGACAGATTTGTGGTCTGACCTTACTAGGGAAGGCAGAACACAGGGGGTAGTGCAGTGACCCCCCCCCCATATTGGTGAGTACTAAGTCCAGAATGTTTGAGGCCCTTGTGAGGGTGCAGACTAACTGTTCCAGAGTATTTGTATTTACAAAGTCCAAGAACCTCAGGGTGATCAGGCTTGTGCTCATGTATGTCACCCACTCGATCTAAGGATGGTTAAAACCTCCCATGACCAAGGTGTTTGGCTGTATAGTGAGTGACTCAAGCAAGTCCAGGTAGCCGGTGTGCTTCTTCTGGTTCATGGTGGGGAACCTGTAGCTAGCAATGATGTGGTAGGGTGTTTTACCTATAGTTATCTGGACCTGGAGTAGCTCAAGAGAGTCGTACTGTTTAACCAATCTTGAGTGTATTCTTATTTAATGAAGATGGATACACTTCCACCTTTGGATCTTTCATGCTCATTTTAAGGTCTAAATGTGTGGAAGGCATTGTAGCCTTGCATGGCCAGGGGGCTCTCTGTGACCATGAACAAATCTTGGTGACTGCACAGACATCAGCATCTTCCAAGGTGAGGAGTGCTTCCAGGGAGAGCAGTTTCCTGTTAAGACTCCTAGCATTAAGCAGCATGATCTTGAGTTTGTCTGTAGTGGATTTTTTTACATCGGAAGTTTTGTTGTTTTGGTATTGCCTAAAAAATCATTATGGGGAGGCAAGTATCTTTGCCAGTATTTGTAAGCCTAGAGGAGACAGTTGAAGATCATCTCTAGCAAAGCAGTGTGGTCTGTTGACCATATCTTCCAGGCTGACATATACTGGAACCCCCTGGAGTGACACCAGAAGCTAAGCCAATTTTATAAGTCAATCATTTTTTGTTTATATTGTGGCATCATCATGGGTGAAGATAGAATGTTGTCTTGTTTATTGTTACATGAGAGGATTGATTCCAGTGTCATAGTATAGCTACATCTATCACATACTGTACTTGTTTACTGTAGGAGCAAATAATGTCACTATACATGAGGCAATTACTACATGTCTCAGGATGCCTATGTCAATCAGGTTGGTTGGAGAAATATTGAGAAACAGATTGTCCATTGTAGCAGGTTAAACTGTAAGTACTGTTAGGGAGGTGAGCAAGTTAGAGCAGCTTTTGCTCTAGGGTTAACAAAGAGACTTATTCTATTGAGGATTAGGGATTACAAAGTGTGGCAATGCTGCTCACTGCTCAGCTGAGTTGCCTGTAGTGCAGCAGTGCGCAGCTGAGTTGCCTGTAGTGCAGCAGGGAAACCTGGCAGGGTTCCACTGATTGTTCTGTAGGGAAAAAGTTGTATCTAGGTGTTTGTGTCTATACAGGCACCACTAACCCCCATTGCATGGTGCACAGCTATGCACAAACGTGAGGCTTAAATGCAAGTGAATTTATATAGTTTTAACACAAATTACCAATAGAAAAGCCCCACACAGAGCCTTATTCCAGCAATCCCTCAACTCAGATGGGTCCTGAGCTACACACTTCTGCCACAAGGGTGCAGGGAGGCTCTCTTAATGTAAAATGGCTGATTTTAGGACTCAAGTGATACCAAACAATCTAGATTCAGCAAGTATGAATCTGGCCTATGGTATTTAAGGCAGAAGAAGCATTGCTACAAAGTGCAGAATGAAGTAGTCACAGTGGCAAAAAACAGCAAAAATTAAATGACACTTTAATAAAAATGCAGTTCAGAAAGTGCAACACAGACTTAAATTATACTTATTTTTAGAAGATTTCAGTGGATGCCTTGGATTTCTGTTCAGATGCACTAATTAATAGTGCAGAAATATCAACATGCAAAACAATTCTAGCAGTTTGAAAAAAAAACGCTATTTAACATGCCTAACAATCCTATTCATCACTATTGTGAATAATAAAGGCCTAAATGGACAATCTTGCTTGATACCAGACTTCATTCAACAATTGTTACATATCCAGCCATTTACAACAGGTCTAAACCCCAAATTGTCATAAATATCTTTTAATAATAATAATTTAAGGGTGATATTCAAAGCCACTGCACTTAGGCTAAAAGGCAATCTTCATAGACTGCGGATGAGTGCAGCTTCAACACAGTTCATTGAGTCTAGCTGTGCTTATATGCAACAGCTTTTAATGAACTTATGCAAATGAAGACTTAACGACATTCAAATGAGAAATGGTTTAGAACTTTTTGTGTGAATGAGCCCTTTACCCTCCTGTTTGTGATCCAAAGTCGTTTGTTGATGAGGTTTCAAGATGTTATAAAAAGCAAAACCACACCTTTTATATCTACTTTGCATTTGGAAAATACACTTACTTTTGCTGTCAGTTTAGCTATTTCTCATTGCAAGTGATTTACAGTAAATAGGATTATTGCAAGGGCTTTAGAGCATTTGTATGTCCCACAGACAGGAAATAAGGAGATGAGTGGTATATACTAAGGTGTTTATAACCCTTACCATACTTCCCATGGGGACCTACCAGAGATAGGCTGGAGGCACACTGGGTATTTTTCAGATTTATGCTTCAAGTATACCTTAGCAATTCCTTGACATACTCTTGGCATGTGTGGAGCAGTATATTTATCTGCCAGTTTCATCTCAGGACCAAGTCAGAACCATGGGTGCCTTCTAGGGGGGGTGGTACATTTCCTCTGATCTGCTTGGTGCAACAGATGGCACCCATGTTGTCATTAGGGCCCCATGACTACAAGGGTCTGTATTAGAACATTGACAAAGCCGTTAGTCAAACGGCTTTATACTCGATAATGCTGGTAATAAAAGTCTGTTTTGTGAGATCGTGATACAGTTAAGATTGTAAAATTTGCCCTTTCCTCACTGTAGTGCAATCTCGGAGTTGGTATATATAATTAAAAGGGGGTGTGGGGGGCACAGCCCCCCACAAAATAAAGTCCTATTACTGGCATTTTCGATTATAAAGCCGTTTGATTAACGGCTTTGTTGATGTTCTAATATAGACTCGACTACCATAGAGGAACACTGTTGAAACAGGAAGGGCTACCAATCCATTAACTGCCAGGTAATGAGTGATGCATGGAGGTGCATAGCCAACATATCTGTTCAGAATCCCATGATTCTCATATCTAGCACACAAGCTCACTCTGCTGCGTCTACTCAGCTGGTAGGATGCCCCATGGCCACCTTGTTGGCAAGTGGAAATTTTATATATAATTATGTAATTTGTCATAATTTGAAAAATGTATTGCTTATTTGTAAACCACCCTTCCTTTTCCTTGTCCAGTGTCTCTTCCCACACCCCTTTTTTCTTGTATTTTCCAGATGATGCAGGCTACTCTCTCAAGCCATGGCTCATGACCCCCATCCATAACCTTATAAGAGCTTCAAAAGAAAGATACAACACTGCCCTGTCCCAGACACAGATTGTCATTAAGCAAATGTTTGGCCTGCCAAGAGCCCTATTCTGTTTCCTGGCTAATTGTGGGGATGCCCTTCAGAATGACCCAGCTTACTACATGCAGAATTTTTACTGCTAGTTACACTCACATAACATGATTACATGCTGGTCTGGTTGTGAACTGCCTCTTGATGGTAGTACAGCTCCCAATATAGGTCCCTCCACAAGTGGCAACAATGTTGGTTGCCAGCCAGCAGCAGTAATATGGGACCTCATGCTGCAGGCTCATGCACAGCACATGGCTGTACATGCAAACAGGTGGCATCTAGTCCACAACTATGGACCACGTCATTCATGTTAGTGTTACTTTTATTATAAAAAACACATAAAATGTGCAAGCAGTGCTATGTGTGGTCTGTGCTTTGTGGTGAAAGGTGTACTGTCTCTATATTTCAGTCAGTCCCTCTTATCTTTAAAGAATTTTTTTTAAAATAAAATGGAAATTCTTTGTTTTTCTTTAACTACAGTCATACGATTTATATGTCTGTTTTGTTTAGTGACAGCATATATTCAGAGTAATGTCTGACTATTCACTGACATATATGCAGTGAATGGTAGTAGAAGGATGGAAAATGGGGAATATATCATTTTGTACTATTTTGTCACATGTGTTCTTTTATGGACTTTAGTGAAATATTCAAGTGCTGTATTTGCTAGAATGTTCATTAATGGATAATTGCTCTTTGAGGAGTTGGCTTAGTAACTGTAAGAAAATATATGTATTTTAACTATGTTCAGAGACAATTTGCTACAGTAGAAAAGTAAACAAAAAAATTTATTTTTTTTGCTGAGGGGTGTGTAGCTATAGCTGTATTAATCCAATCACTTATGGTTTTATTACAGTGAAGTGTTTTTTTTTTTTTGCTTTTCACTGGAAAGGGGGCAGTTGGTTCATAGCACCGGCCCAGGTCACTAATTGAACCAGATATGATTCTGCTAGAGACATGTCAAAAACAATTAGATAGAGATATGCATGAACTCCCAGATAAGTGATTGACAGTTAAGAGTTATACGTATCCAAGTGGAAGAATAAGAAAAATCACAATGCTAAATTTGTACTAAAACCTTACCCCCTATATGCACAGGGGAAGGAACTTAAGAGAGAAAATAAGTGGTTGTTTGTTTAAAAAACTTTGTAAAGCCTATCTGCTCCTATAGGGACTAAAGATTGTGAATCAGAATCATTACAGGCAATATAATACAGCTCCTCAAAGTCTGGTGCTAGAGGAGGAAAAGGTGTAGAATGAGGCAAAAAGCACTGACAACAACATATAAAATCCTTTTAATAAAGTGGGAACAAACATTAGCTCCCCAAAAACACCTTATTCAACCTGGCAACAATTCGGGAAAGAAATTACCTCCCAAGGAGGCTTGAAGACCAGTCATCCTCGGGGACATTCTCAAGTGACCTATTAAACAGGCACTGAAGGCTGTTTACAAGGATTAACTGTCTGTAACAACTTCTTAGCTAAGGAAAGAAAATCATCTTTACCAATAGACATCATGCCTTTAGTTGTACAATATTTAACCTTTTGTTTATCTTAACAGGTATCTTCTGTGACTGACTAGGAGAGAAATCTGTGTACCTTAAAGAGGTTTCTTCCCCACACACACATACAGTAGCATCCCCAGTAAAACCCCATGTCCCAGTAAAGATGGTTCTCCCATGCCAGTTCCAGACAATGGAACAGCTAAAGTGGATTTATCAGACTCCTGGTTCATGGTGACCAAAATGACTACACTGGAGGATGCTGGACAGGTAAGTAAGTAATTTGAGGAACAACAAAGGGCTACTGCAAGTTCATGTAGCATCGACTGAGGCAAAGATTGAGCCTGCATAGTTGCAAGGCCTTTCAGGTAAGTTGTTTTTTCTTTCTAGGAACTACAAATGTCGTACCATCAGGAGTGGGGTAAGCATCCGTATTGTCCCCTCCACTAAGAAAAAGTGAATTTGTCATAAAAATGTTAAGCACCCTCTCAACCCCCCTCAGCGCACTGTGGCTCTTGACTCCCTGATAAGCTCCTCACAAGAAATAAGACCTCTGTGCCACTTTTACTGCTCACATCTAATGAAAGCTCCTCATTGTCCTGCATAAAAAACAGAGGTACCTTAATTTGTTCAAAGGGCTGTTTCTGTGATGGAATCACATTCCTACTTGGTCCAAAATAAGGGGTAGCAATGGTGTCTCTGAGGTCACTAACAATTGACAAGTTGTTTCGTATCTCATTTGGTCGATAACCTCTATTGATAAGTCTATTGAAGAGTCCATCTAACTCTCTCTTGAACCCTTCAAAAGTAGGGTTCAACCTAGATGCTCTCATTCCTTGACCCTTGATCAAGTTCTTAAAAATAAAATTGGGATGCATACTCCTTCTATTCTATAAACAATTCCTATAACAGGATTTACAAAAGACCCCAGTGTTAACAACTCCATTCCCCAAATTCTCAATATAGAGATCTAAATACACTATTTTCTCATTTGAAAACTCCATAGTGAATTTTAAACATTCAGTCAGCCCATTCATCAACTCGTGGAACTCAACCAGCTCTTGATGGTTACCTTTCCAAAGAAAAAACAAATCATCGACAAAACGCCGATAAAAAATCACATGTTGCCTATAAGCCTCAGTCATAAATAATACAGTGTCTTCCCAATGGGCTAAAAACATATTGGCGTAGCTATTGGCGCATGAGGTGCCCATAGCTATGCCATCATTCTGAATATACATTTTCCCATTGTAAGTAAAAACATTCTTTTCAAGGACCATTTCCAACAAGTGACAAATAAAATCTATTTGTGCAGGCCCATATGTGCTATGTATAGTTAAATATTCATGGAGATATTGGATACCTAAGTCATTGGGAATATTGGTAAACAATGACTGGACATCCATGGTGACAAATGTCACTCCCTTACAAATGTCTACATTGCTAATACATTCATAAAGTTCTGTAAGGAATTGTTTAGAATACTTCAGAACAATACTGTTCTTGTCTATTACAGGACACAAATACTTTTCCACGTAAATGGACAATGGTTCCGTTACCCATCCTCCACCTGCCACAATAGGCCTCATAGGTGAATTCATTGGTTGTTTATGGACTTTTGGTAAATCTTGTATCAGGGGAATAAGTGGATAGTCAACTTTAAGATATCCAAAAACATCACCTGTTATCAAGCCACTCCTCAAATCATCCAATAATGTCTCCAAAACTGAAGACATAATTCTATGTACCTCCTCTAAGGTAATTAACTTGTAATATTTCTGATCACTTAGCATACTCTCCACTGATCTAACATACTGTGTGGTATCCATGACAACTATAAGGCCACCTTTATCTGCTGGCCTTATCGAGATAGTTGCATTAGACTGTAAACTCCTCAGAGCCTCTCTTTCACTATAGGTCAGATTGTTCCTTGAACAACGCCTTCTATTACTATTCAGAAATCTATTATCATAATACTTAAACAACTCATCTTCCATCAGTTTCATATAAGCATCAACCAATGGATTGTTAATTGGTACATAGGTACTTAACTTCTTAAATGGACGTACTTGTTCAGCATTGTTACCAAACTGCATACGCAACATTATGTTGCGACAAAAAATCTTTAAATCTAACACAGTATCAGTTACCTTACTCTCACATGAGGGTATGAAACTCAAACCTTTATTCAATACCCTATGTTCTTCCTGGGTGAGTTGATATTGGGATATATTCCAAACTAATGATTCATAACATTCCCCCACATCTTCTTGATAGTTTTGCCTGTGGCTCTGTCCCCTGAATATTTCCGTTTCTGGTGACCTCGACTCACAGATCTCGGTCGCCTCATTCCCTTGTCTAAATTGATGGGAAATGGAAAAGGGGGGTGTCCTGTCACATCAATACCAGATACACCACCTATATTATTTCCATTAGCTCTATTCGGATAGGTTTTAGGTCTAACTACCTTATCCTGTACTGAAGGTGTCTGAGCCTCCTGTCTTACAATGGTAGTAGGATATAAATTCCTACTCTCATTAGATGCATTACTTCCAGTGATAACAGTACTAATAAAACTCTTCAATTTGTGCAGATTGTTCATTAGCTTTAGATGTTATAAACATGTCATTGGCATCAAAAAACTCATTAACATCATTATTATTGCGACTAGCAGATGAAGACATCACATTATTATTCACTTTAACAGTAGCAACACCACCAGCAGTAATATTGTCCTGTGTATCAATCAAATGATGTGACCGTTGTCCAGTCTTAGGCCACATAAAGACATTTCCAGTTTTAAAATCGTTAATGTCCCTCAAAATCTTTACTTTCTTTTGGTAGGTGAGCTTGCGCTCAAAGACCGCTATACTGTCAAGTAAACTTTCAAATAATGGGTCTACAGTCCGTTCAGAGAAATGTTTATAGACATATTCTTATTTAACTTTTATAGAATCCTTAAGACTATTCTCCTCTGGTTGAAAAAAGTCAATGAGGAGTTTCATATAATTTGCGCTTACCTCCAAATTCAATTGTTGCCATCGTGTAAGCAGTTCTGGAAACTGCGAGCCTTGTGTGGGCATATTGAACATCCGCAAGCCTCGAGGAATAATCTTCTTCTCTAGGTACATCTCAAAATGGTACCGCTGTGCCTGTAATCTTTTTAACTTAAGAAAATCACGCTCCAGCTCCTCCATACACTGTTGTAGCTGCTCACTGTCCTTGGACGAACCGTTGGTGACGTCATCACCGGAACACACCTCATACTGGATGAGGAAATTCTTGTCTCTCGTAAGGTACTGTGCAAATATCTCCTGCAGGTTTAAACGTGCATCACTTCATTTACTGGGATCATAGTCCAATTCCACAATTTTGTTATGTTTCTCGGCCATGTTCCTGTGAAGCACTGAGTGTAGAACTATATAAAATATAAATAAGAAAGTCCTCCACAGGATAAACGCCTCACTACACACCAAAGTAATAAATGATAATCCAAAGCAAATATTAGTAACGAGGCAACCAGGCTCTTCAAAAAGTTAACTGTCAGTCCAGATATTTATTAGCAGTATAAAATCAAGTGGGTAAGCGCTTTTGCTAAAAAGCTTCTTCAGACCTTATAACCACATACAAAATCTAACACTCTTTAAATAGACTTCATCTTTAAAAATTCGTCAAGTCACAGCTGAGCATCAATTAAGTTAAAGTAACAGTACATAAAAATCCAATAAAAAGCATTTGAAAGCACACTGACTATCAAAATACATACAAAAGCAGAAGCATCAGAAACATCTAAAAACATTCAAGAGATACAAAAATTGATATCTGATACAGCGAACATTACACTTTCAAAAATAAAAATTTTCATTTCTGTACCCTCCTGTTTCTCAGCATAGGCTTAATAGATGCTCTTTCATTTAAGCCTGAGCCCCTATCGGCTCTAAGCAAAATAATCCAATATGCCTCTCTACTTTCAGTATAATTCCTAATATTGCCTTCTCTAATCTGTGGATGAATAACTTCTAAAACCCTAAACCTGAATGTATGTGTTTCCCCAGCTGTGACAACATGTTTGGATAAAGCATTGTGTTCAGACTTAATCCTGATATTGTAAATGTGTTCTCTTATTCTATTCTTAAGGGGTCTATTCGCCTTACCCACGTAAAAAAAAGTGACAGAGGTCACACTCAGCTAAATACACCACATTAGAAGTGGCACAGGTGGTACCCACCTTAAAAACAAACTCCCTGCCCAAATCTGGATGAATAAACTTATTTGAAGTATTTATAAAAGTGCAAAAATTGTATATTTCACAGGGTCTTGTAAATTTATTGTCATTTAAACTCTTCTCAGTAATATTACCATAACATAAAAGCCTTCTCAAATTTTTTCTGTTCCTAAAAAGGAATCTGGGTCTATCACCTACTATCCCTCTCAATGTGGGGTCAACCTTCAGGATGGACCAATGCTTACTAAAGATCTCAGAAAGGTCCTCATTGTCCTGCGTAAAAACAGAGGTACCCTAATTTGTTGAAAGGGCTGTTTCTGTGATGGAATCACATTCCTACTTGGTCCAAAATAAGAGGTAGCAATGGTGTCTCTGAGGTCACTAACAATTGACAAGTTGTTTCGTATCTCATTTGGTCGATAACCTCTATTGATAAGTCTATTGAAGAGTCCATCTAACTCTCTCTTGAACCCTTCAAAAATAGAGTTCAACCTAGATGCTCTCATTCCTTGACCCTTGATCAAGTTCTTAAAAATAAAATTGGGATGCATACTCCTTCTATTCAATAAACAATTCCTATAACAGGATTTACGAAAGACCTCAGTGTTAACAACTCCATTCAAGTTCCACGAGTTGATGAATGGGCTGACTGAATGTTTAAAATTCACTATGGAGTTTTCAAATGAGAAAATAGTGTATTTAGATCTCTATATTGAGAATTTGGGGAATGATCAGCTGTGATTTGATGAATTTTTAAAGATGAAGTCTATTTAAAGAGTGTTAGATTTTGTATGTGGTTATAATGTCTGAAGAAGCTTTTTAGCGAAAGCGCTTACCCACTTGATTTTATACTGCTAATAAATATCTGGACTGACAGTTAACTTTTTGAAGAGCCTCGTTGCCTCGTTACTAATATTTGCTTTGGATTATCATTTTATTAAGACACTTCTTATGTAAAATATGTTCTAATTTTTACGTTTTGTATTCTTTGTATGGCGGCAGCCTACAGTTATTATTTTAAACATTTATCCCAGGATTCAGTAAACTCCATGTAGGAATAGCATTATTCCTACATGGAGTGAATTGTGTCCATGTCCGCATCCTCCTCTCTGCAGCGGGCCTTATATATTAATGAAGGCGGACTTCTGAGAGGGAGCCATGGACATGGAATACTGAATGAGTGCTAGGGGATGTGTTACAGTGCCGGCATATCTGTAACATGCCCCCTGCACTGACAAAGTGCCGTACAGCATGCACTTTACAAAATAAAACAGTGTCTGTGGACACTGAAATACTTAATGGCAAGTGAAATAAATGCAGGAGGTATGTGACAGGTACTGTCACACACACCCTGCATTGTGAAAGTGCCATATGGCACTTTACATTAGAAAACAGTGTCCGCAGACACTGACATTAAGAATGACAAGTGAAAACAATGCAGGGGGTGTGTGACAGTTACTGTGACACACCCCCTGCATTGTGAAAGTGATGTATGACATCATTAAATAAAATAAATTAAATAAAAATAAAAAAGAAAATAAAACTGCTTTCCCATGTAAAAGCTGAATGTCATGTCTTGGTATTCAAGCCATGCACCTACTACATGGCAAGCTGTGAGTCTAACCACTAAGCTAACAGAGTTGTTGAAATTTTTGCTATACATTTGTATATAGCATCTTCTTTAGCTGAAATTTTGACAGCTCCATTAGCTAAGGGAGCTGTTCAAATTTCAACTATAGAAGAAGCTATATACAAAAGTATAGCTGAAATTTGGACAGCTCCCTTAACTAATGGAGCTGTTCAAAGTTCAGCACTAGAAGAAGCAATATACAAATGTATAGCTGAACTTTGAACAGCTCTGTTAGTTTAGTGGTTAGATTCATAGCTTGGCATGTAGTAGGTGCACAGCTTGATACTAAGACAGGGCATTTAGTTTTTACATGGAAAGCAGTTTTATATTTTTTATTTTATTTAATGATGTAGTAATTAATATTTGTTAACCAGGGTAGTGTAGTTGGTTCAAATTCCCAGTGTCAGTGGAGATATAAGGTGAAAACCCCCATTTAAACACGTGTCCCATATAGTATAGTCACACCCCAAGGCAATGTAATGAAAACACATAGCGGGAGGTCATGTAAATTATACAATGACTGGTCATTGATATTCCAAAACGAGCACGCTGATTGTTCAGCCCAATCAGTGTGCCCAGTCTAAATCCTAGCATACACCAATGGAAAAAGGTTTGGTTGCCCCGACTCTATTCCATTGCTATATACTGTAATTTTAAATATATATTATTTTTAACAACAAAAAAAAAATTAATCCAGACTCTGGACATAGCAGAGAGACTGGCTGGAGAAACTACTAGGAAAATTAGCTATGTTATTCAAAACTAAAGACATGTACCTGATTTTCCTTGTATTTCCTCAGTTCTCTCTCTCTCTCCTACCCTAAACTGTCCGACATTTTATTTTTGTATATATATATATATATATATATATATATATATATATATACAAGAATGGAGCAACAGAGACCTTCTTTTCTGCGTTGCTTCCTTTGCAAAGCATTGATGTACTGGGCATGCATGGGAAAGCAAGTCCCATACACATGTGCAGTACATCAGAAAAAGCCTTGGGATACTGGAAAAATGTGGAAGGACAGCACAGTGCTGGTATACAAAGACATTTATTTAAGAAAAGTAAATATTTTCTCCTAAATATTGCCATTGTATAATAGCAATAACCGACCCTGTGGTTGTGGTATAGTAAGATTTATCCACGGTTCCTTTATTTAAATACTCGGGCTTCATCCTTGTGATTAAACCACAACAACCATGGGTAAATATTAACATACTACACTGACACTGTCGGTTATTGCTTAAGTAAAATATATACACTTAATATATCAGTAATGAGTAATTAATATTCAATTCTGACTTCTTTTTTAAATGAAAATGTTTGTTTGCCCTTAGCTCAGTTTTGCTAAGCACTGCTAAGCCAAGCTAAGCAATGCTTAAACAGGACTTGTCTGAGCAATATTTAGCAGTGCTCAGCTCTGCCTAGCTGGTTTGAGCATTGCAAAGAAGTCCCATTCTAAGTAGTATTCAGCTCAGCTAAGTGGATCTGCACACTGCTAAGCACTTCTCAGCATTTGCCACCTTAACCACTGCTCAACTCAGCTTAGCAGGTTTGTACACTGCTCAGCTTTGTTCAGCATTTTTGAAAATGGTCCAATGATGGCAAATGGTGGGAATATGGCCTTATTTAAACTGCACAGGCAGGAATACTGGTAGGAAAATGATGAGGTTAAAACTACCAACATAACAATTGCAACAAAACCCAAATTAAAGGTCATGTTGCTAAATTCTAGGAGTCTAAACGTGAAACAGCACTCATTGCAGTCTTAACAAAGGAAAATGCTGACATCTGTGCAGTCACAGAAACTTGGTTCAAAGCTTTGGAGAGCACCCCAGATATACCTAGTTACTCATCCTATCATACATTCAGACCCCAAACTGTGGGTAGTAAAGCCAAAGGAGGTGAAGTTTCAATATATTAAAGATATACACACCTCCAGGCTGGTCAAACTGTATGACGCACAGAAGACACTCCAGGTGCAGTTAACCATTGTCAAGACACCTATACAAATCACAGCTAGCTACTGGCTGCCAAATCTGACCCAAGATGCCCAAACTGCCTATCTAGACCTATTTGAATCTATCCAGACTCAACCCTTTACCCTGATCCTGGGTGACTTTAACTACCCAAACATAGACTGGAAGTACTACTCATGCCAGAACACAAATGGCCAGAGATTCCTTGATTTTATCAATGCAAATGCTTTGGAACAGCAGGTTGATACCCCCACAAGAGGTGATAATATCCTGGACTTGGAATTAATTAACATGAGTAACCACTGCAGCATCCCTTCAGTATCATCCTCCCTTGTAAGATCAGACCATAAAGCAGTCATGTTTGAAGTCACTATCTCCCGTGCCCCTCCCCACTCTAGCTAGGGTCAAACCAAAGAAATTTTCCAAAGCTGATTACAGCCTCCTGAGGGATGGTATAAGCAACTTCACAGCCCCCTTCCCCTCTCTAGGAACTGGCACCAGTATCTAAAACTATACCAAATTACTATATGAACACTTATATAGATGCATGGAATAGGAATACCTGACAGAACTAAATCATCCTCCGCAAGGAAGAGTAAACCTGTTTGGTGGACATCTGCAATAAATAAACTCTATAACAAAAGAAAAAAAGTGCTGTCCAGGACCAAGAAAGAACAGGTGCCCAATTGGAAGCAATCTCTCCTTAGCCTAAACAAGCATATAAGAGCACTAGTGAAATCCTCCAAAGCAAACCTCAAGTCCAGATTGGCCATATCTACTAGAGAAAATCATAAGGCCTTCATCACAGATGTCCGTAATCTCAAAGGTAGTATCCAGATCTGTTTAGAACTGGTGGTCAAGGTCACCACATATGCAAATACCATAGATATAGGAAACCTGCTGGCTAACAGATTCAGTGAAAATTCCACCCCTCACTCCCCCCATCAGTAAATCAGAACATTCACATTACCTGCCCCCTTCCCCTTATATCTAGGGATCAGGCCATCACTGCTCTCTCAAAGGCAAAATATACAGACTCCATGGGACCCAATAACATCCCAGGCTGCATCCTACATGAACTCAGGCAAGAACTTGCAGCAGCATTAGGCACCCTATTCAACCAAAGCATGATTACCAGCTTTGTCCCAGCTGAGTAGAGGACAGCCACGGTCATCCCTTTATACAAAGGTGCAGTGGGTTATGGTTGACCAGGTATGCAAATAACTGCAAGCTGGGAGCTATCATCAATTCCACTAGTGATGTGGACATCATTCAAGAGGGTCTCACCCAAACAAATGACTGGTGCCAGAAACATGGCCTCAAGCTGAATACAAACGAATGCATAATCATCCTCTTTGGGGAGAGTGATGTCCCCACAAATTATCACATTAATAACAATGTCCTAAGCACACAGTCAGTTGTGAGGGATTTGGGCACCCAGATTGATAGCAACCTGACTTTTGACCAACATTTTGCTTCCATTGTATGGAAAGCTTCCTACATGGCCCACCTCATAATTAAGGGTATCTCATCCAGGGACAAGGAGGTCGTAACATCCCTGTATTCTTCCCTTATAAGGCCCATTATTGAGTACAACACCCCATTCAGCATGTACTTCGCAGACCACATGCAGCAGCTGGAGAGATCACAGAGGTTCCTCACCAGGAGAATCCAGGCCCTCAAAAATCTACCACACAGAGATAGGCTAAAAGCCTATCCCATCACTCTGTGTGATACAGACTCCTCAGAGGTGACCTCTGTCTGGCATACAAGGCTATGTCTGACCCAGCCCTGATGGAGTTGCTGCATATTCATAAGACAAACTAAACTTGCGCAACCTGCATGCAAGGCCTTAACCTCGTCTGTGACATGAATAGAACTTGTTTGCAGGATACATTTGTGTCCCAAAGATGTAGATGAGAGTGGAATAGAGTCCCTCTCCATTTCATGCAGAGTACCTCTCTAAACCTCTTTAAGAGGAACCTGGAAGACTGGATGGGAAACAGAACATACACCCCTGGGATCCCACCTGTGTCCCTGCTGGACAGGAGAAACAGGTGCTGACTTTGAAGGAACATGGCAAATGTCTTGGCTAGGCCTATAAGGGCCTCTGGACCAATAGCCTAGTATCATCCTATGAACCTATTACCGTAGATGTTTGTTGTAATTATTTCAGACTGTCCTGCAATGTTGTCTGAAATTATTCCCTGTGAGTCTAAACTCTGTAGTTATTGTATTGATTGAGTATTGTCTTGTTCCTTTATTAGTTATTATTAAATACAGGTAACTCTTGTAATTGTGTCTGGCCTGTATAGAACTAAGTAAGCTCTTAGAGTACTTGCATGTGTATTCGGTGACACTGTATAGCCCACACCAATAGGCTCAGTCTTGGTCACACTTACAATTTGGCTAATAGGCACATCACACAGTAGGAGTCATCACCCTTTGGTAAGGGCTTTTCAGTACATGCTAAAGAGCTGGATTGTGGCAGATGGAACTACGTTTAAGTGTGGGAAAAAGGGGCCATAGCTGGTAAACCTGTGCCAGCCTTTCCCAGGAGTGTGAGTGTGTGTGTGTGTGATTCATAAATCAAATCTCAAAGTGTGTGCGTCAGCTACTTGGGCAGGGGCACAAAGCATAGGTCGGACAGAGAGGGGGATAGATGTTTTGGCTTGGGCACTCTGCTGAGATGTTAACCATATAGCTGTGCCATTTGGGAGTCTTATTGGGGATCTGGAGAGAGAGGGAGGGAGAAACCAGCACCAGACTGACTGTGATCTATGTGTGCTCTGAAGGGTAATTGTACTTTACTGTGTGTGTATTTGTCATCCTCCCATTGTGTATGTCCCTCACTGGTGGTAGTAATGATGACTGAAGCTCCTTGATTACTGGGCCAGTGCAGAGGTGTCACACTGACAGTAAGTACTGGTGGATACAGCTGGCATATCACATCATGTACCATCCTTGACCCCGTCTCAGTCTGCCAATGTCATGCAGGATTATTTCACATATTGCCCAGGTCTCCCAGACCATTCCTGACATATTCTGGCTAGGTCAGTGTGTACCCCACACCTGTATCTGAATGCCTGACACCTATGGCTAGTATACCTGGTGAGCCCCTGCAGCAGGACAGCAGGTTATAGGTACTAGTAGTGGGGGATGCTGGCTCTGGCTCAGCAGCAGTGCATACATACTGAGCATGCAACTTAAGGGAATGGATACAGTACCAGATATTCATGTAGCATTACTGTGTCCCCAGGGGTCTGGCATGTCACAGACACACTCCCCAAACTCTGTGGACAACCATCATGTATTGTCCACCTGGTGTATGGGAATACACATTTGTCTGGCAGGGGGGCCTACATCTATCAGGCACATGTACCCATTTTTCAAATATCTGAGTACTGCAGATGTCAGACACCTATGAGGAAGCAACCCTACGCCACATATGCACAGCTCTCTGTTATTGTGTACCCCAGATGTTCCTGGAATGTCCACATGCACTTGTAGTAGCACTCACCTATTTGTCAGATATAGGCTGTATGACATGTCATAGTAACGTTGCCCATAAGGGGCACCCAGTGGTTGATGGCAGTGATGTCTGTGGAAACATAACACAGTCTGTCACAGCAGTCAGGCCATGTCTGGTAGCACTGGTACCATCTCAGGCTACTAGGCTATGGGCCATGAACATACATATGCCTAGCCCACATGTTAGCACATGCATATGCAAGACATCAGCTGATGTCCCTGCCCAACAGGGACACAGGTGGTATCCCAAGGATGTTTGTGCTGTTAGCCATCCAGTTGACCAGGTTACCCCTGCAAAGGTTTAAGTAGATACCTTGCCTGATGTGGACAGGGTGCCCATTCCACTGCAGGTTTCTTGAGTGTGGCACATATGAGCTGTCCACAAGGCAGTCCAGGTCACTCACCGGGTTGAGAGTGTGTGTGTGTGTGTGTGTGTGTGTGTGTGTGTGTGTGTGTGTGTGTGTTACCACAGTGGAGCATGGCTTGTACTTATGCAGCAGTGACAGCAATGTGGGGTCTGTGATTGCCGTACATGCCACAGTGACATAACCTCTGAGGAGTATGTATGACACCAGGTAGAGGGTTGGCATTATAGCCTAATACCAAGACAGGCTATTCAGCATCTACATTGGAAAGCATGTTTATATTAATGTTAATTTTACATTTTTATATTAATGTTACTTTTATTTATTGATGTAGTTACTGACATTTGCAAGGACCATGTGCCAGACATCAAAATATTTAAACCGGATGCATTTAATGTTCATCAAAAAGGTCAAGTTTAAGCATAGCTGAGCAGTTTTTCACAGCGTGGCATGGTTTTCAGCAATGCTTAAATGAAATGCGAGATATATACAGCAGTCTAACAGCAGATCCTCACTGGCTGAATGATTAGGTCACCGGCAATTGTACATTAGGTGCAAGGGTTGAATCGTGACCATTCGGCTTTTTACATGTTAAAGGGAAATGTAAATGTTTAATTTGTTTTGTATATATATTACAATATGTTAACTGTGGTGGTCCAGCTTGACTAGAAGCCCATTTGCAGTGGAGACCTGAGTATAAAATCCCCAGTTACACACATGTCCAAAACTATTACAGTTACAGGAACAGATAACGTAGTTAAATGCATAAGTTTAGGAGATATAATAAAACAGATGCACATAAGAATGAAGTAACATTACTGAACAATAAGTTAGAATACTGTTGTATAACTCTAAGCAGTAATTAGCTTGCTATGCAAAGCTAAGGGCAGCAACAAAATAACTAGACTGCAGCAACAAAATAACTAGACTTGGTAAGCCTCAAACCCAGAACCTTCTGCACCAAAGTCAGAGCATTGCACCATTATGCCAAATCAGGTGTGGCCATTTAGTGTTTATTTTAAACTATATCATGAAGTGCAGTGATGTAACATTAGGGAAAAATATCCCCCTAACAATTACTGAACCCAAGACCATCTGCAACAAAGTCAGAGCATTGAACCATTATGCCAAATCAGCTGCGGGTGTTTAGTGTTTATTTTAAGATATATCATGCAGTGCAGTGATGTAACATTAGGGAAAATTTATAGCCATACCAAGTATTGAACCCAGGACCCTCTGCATCAAAGTCAGAGCAACACACCACTAGGCCAAATCAGCTGTCAAAATTTAGTGTTCATTTTTAAATTACAAATTGCAGTACAATGATGTAGCATTAGGGAAACAACTACACCCCTACCAGGTATTAAGTCCAGGACCCTCGTCTCTGAACCAGCAACACACCACTACAAAAACTAAGCTGTAGGGAATTACTTCCGTTCCTATAAATATATCATAAGTCACAGTGATGTAACAATAGGGATAACATGCACCCCCACCAAATATAGAAATCTGAAACATCTGAACCAAAGCTCAGTGCAATACACCAGTAGGACATCACACTTCTGGGGAATTACTGGTGTTTGTACCAAAACAACCCAATTTCCAGTGACACAACATCCACATATAATGGCATAAATGACAACTTACTTGGGCCTGTGATGCAGACACCGACCTGGTACACAGTGAAATAAATGCTGATGGATGTACGGGATGCCTACAATATCAGGTACACCTGAAAAATGCACAGACTGTTGCAGAATGTCCACAGGTGTGTCACCTACTTATGGCATGGTTGTAGTCAAACCTATTCTGTGTGCTGAAGTACTGGCAGGTCAGTGCAGCTTGACCTTACAAACTCATGACATACAGGTCAGTGTCACACACCATAGACATCCAAGCACACATGTCCATGCCAATCCTGTATACTACACAGTACGCATGCACATATATCCTGCAAATACACCTCTCATAATAATGACTTAGTAACTGTATCTGTTACATTCCTAGCATGTCTCACATCATGACACCCACAGTTCAGTCCCACAGTCCAGTGTGTTGCACAACATTTGTCAATACAACACAGAAATAAATGAGCTCTGCAATGTCCAGCAGAAATTGTTGCTGATAACATGGTCGCTGCCAACCACAGGAGCACATCAAAGGCTGTGAGGGTGGAATACATGTCACAAATATGTACGTGTCTTAAATGTCCCCTACCACTCACTGGATGGCACTACTACTTAACATAGATACCAGAGGCTCATACCACACCTGGAATGTTATGGATACACACACCCTGGCCATGCTGTGACACAAGAGCTGACACTGCCCCCTCACTGACATATAAAGCATGCAGTACCCCAATGTCATCACACTCCTCATTAGGAGTCCTGGCTATCATCCAGCAGCTGTGGCCTGCTACACATGCAGCAGTCTGTCTGGTTAACTGCTACAGACCTAACATACCTCCCAAACACCTACAGCAGGGCAACCACAACCATACATAAAGTGTTGGTGGGGGAATTCTCAGGTGACAGGGACACGTGTCGCAGTCTCCCCCTACACACATACACAGCTGTTACACTAGCATCAACTTCAGCAGCATGCACATCCAGATAGAAAGGATGTATGACACACACATCTGCCTGTCAGCTCACTGACCCCAACACACATTGTTAAACAGTACACTGCTACAGAATCTGAAGGTATGTTAACAATGGGCACACATAGCGTGAAGCACTGTGGAAATGACACATCAATCCATACATTGGAAAGTATCTCTACGTACCCTTTATGATGCTGTAGCTCCCACACCTCGATAATATCCTACTCACAGGCAGGGGGAGGCCTACATGAAGCCCTTAATTATAGCACTGTGTTGCCATGCCATTGGCTAATGTTAACACAACCCAGCTGTTTGGGATGCTAGTAGCAAGAGGGAGTCACTGATTGCTGCAGAGGCAATCACCTGTTCCTGAGCATTACCTACAAAAGGCAAGCAGCTGCCTATGGTAAACAGCTCTGACACCTTATTCTTGAAGACAGGCTTCCATTTCCTAGGAGACCACCACTTGATTTCTTCCACAAAGGAGTACAGCAGTATACCAGGTATGTCACACAACTGGGTCCACTATGTAAATTAGAAATATCACAATCTCAAGATTCATAAACTCGAGGCCAGAATCTCGAGATTGTGAAATCTCAAAATGAAGTACTGAACAAAAAAAAAAAAACATGTAAAACCATGTTTTTGCAGGGGGCAAGCCCCCCATGCACCTCCCACACCCCCTGCAGCTTAAATATACTAACTCCAAGATCATGCGACAGTGAAGAGAACAGTAATGTTCCTGTTCTGCACTTTATACCGATGTGTATTAGTGTTTTCTTCACTGTCGCATGATCCAGGAGTAAGTTTATTTAAGTTGTAAGAAGTGTGGGGGGTGCAGGGGAGGCTTGCCCCCCCTGCAAAAACATGGTCTTACATGTTATCTTTTTTTTTTTTAGTTCACTTCTTAGTTTCGAGATTTCACAACCTCAAGATTGTGGATTCGATTTTATAAATCTTGAGATTGTGACATTTCAAAATTAAGAAGTGGGCTCCACACAATTACACATGGAATTAAATGCAGATGGGGGATGCAGGCATGGGATAAAGGAATCTCAAAAGTAGGTTTCAACAACATTTAATGTAATGACATGTTGCTGTTATTCTGCTGTCCAGCACTTATGGCCATCACGTATCACTCTGTCAGCATTGACATATATATCACACCTCTGGCCTAGTCACCATAGCAATGGTCAGCTCACATCTCATTGATACTGGAATGTCTGTTGTGTGATAGTGACAGTAAGTAGTGGTTGATACAGCTGGCATATCACATTATGTACTGTCAGTGAGCCTTTCTCAGTGTCTGAATGTCATACAGGCTTAGTTCAAGGATTGTCCTGATGTCCATGAACATTCCTGATGTACTCTTCCTAGGTCCCTGTGTACTCCACAGCTGTATTTCATTGTCTGACACCTTTGGCTAGCATACCTGGTGACTCCCTGCTGCAGGACAGCAGGTCATAGGTAGTAGTATTGGGGAGACACTGGCTCAGCCTCAGCAGCAGTGGGCACATAGGGGTCATACAATGTAAGGGAATGATTAAAGTAGCAGATATTAATGTACCATTGATATGCTCCAGGGGTCTGGCATGTCACACACACATTCCCTGAACAGTGGGCACAACCGTCATGTATTGTCCAACTGCTGTGTAGAGGTCCACATTTGTCTGGCAGGGGGTCTACATCTATCAGGCACATGTACACATTCCGCAGACATATGGTTACAGCATATGTCGGACACCTACCAGGAGGACACCCCACATCAGATATGCAGTGGCCTCTGTTATTGTGTAGTACAGATGTTGCTGATATGTCCTTGTGCACCTGTAGTAGCACTCACCTATTTGTTGAAAGTAGTCCAGATGACATGCTACTGTAATGTTGCCCATAAGGGACACACAAAAGTTGACGGCAGTGATAGGTGTGGACACATACCAACACATTCTGTCACAGCACCAGGCTATAACTGGTATCCCTAGTACCATATGAGGTTACGTGGCATATGGGCCCTGAGCACCCATATGCCAAGGCTGACTGTTAGCCCATGTGCATGCATGCCAGTAACTGCTATCCCAGTCCAACAGGGACACAGGTGCTATCCCAAGGGTGTATGTGGACTTAACCATCCATTGATGCAGGTTCCACCTGCAATGGTGTTAACCGCTAACCTGCCTGATATGGACAGTGTGACCATTCCACAGCAGAGTGAATGTGTGGTACACACATCTGAGCTGCCAACAAGCACAGTTACTTTACACACCGGGTTGATGGCGTGTGTGTGTGTGTGTGTGTGTGTGTGTGTGTGTGTGTGTGTGTGTGTGTGTGTGTGTGTGTGTTAACACACTGGGGCATGAGTTGCACCTGTGCAGTACTCCCATCATTATGGTTTCTGTGGCTGCCTTGCATGCCACACTGAGCTCACCCCTGCAGATTATGTATGACACCGGGTAGACTGTTGGCCTTATAGGTTATCATTCTATGGTAGATGTTTGAGGCCCTGGTATTGCCTGGTGGGGAAGCTCATTGATGTCCCCAGCTGCTGCATGTGCTGTCTGATGTGATTGACAAACAGGGAATCATAGACAAATTAGGGCCTTATTACCATGACAGTTGCCAGGATATACCATATCCCTGGGAAGTGCAACTGACAGGTCTTCCCTGGGTTTGCTAATATAACAGCTTCTTGGAGTCACATTACCTTTGTTTATGCTATTTGGCATAACATTCAGGTGCTTCTGCTGTGAAATAACTGCTTTATACAACTAGCAGACAACGTTAAGGGTATGTTTGTTGTCCTACACTCTGAGGACCTCTGTATTGCTTGAGTCATTGTTACAGGTGACACCTGACCAGACATGGACTGCAACCTGCAGGGTGGGACATATGGTGGCCATACCTCTCTCCTCTACATAATTTTGCAAAATGTCCTGATGTTTGCCACATATGTGTATTCCATTCCACATGACACTGTGGTTTTGCAGCATATATGTGGCAAAACATGACAGAGTAACGTTAAAGAATTATGATGTATATTGTCAGGTCAGAACACATAACCTTCAGGGGATACATGCCAATGCACAACCTGCTATGCTGTCTACTTTTTATGTGTGTCGCTGCAATATGTAAAGATTTTGCCTAATAATTGGCCTTTGTCCAAATCTTCGTATGACTTTATCCAGGTGTCCTTCTATGATGGTTTGAGAAGTATTCTGGTGGCCCTAACACAGTCACACCACTGCAAGGGAATATACATGCATACACATACACCAACCATGTACTTCCATTGTTGGGAGTACAACCACTACCTGGCTAGTTTTACCTATGTTGTTGCTATATACATGACGCAAGCGCCGCAGAACCTATATAGTGTAGGTGTGTCTGCCACTACTATTCAAGTAGTTGACATATGCAGGTGGTGTAAGGATTGCCACTGGGGGTTTGACAGGCCCTAATAATATTATAACCATCTCACCCACACACACAACATGCTGCATGTGGACATGCATTGAAACACACATGCAAACAAACCATTACACACACACACACACACACACACACACATGACAGCCATGCTGCTACAGGGGATATGTATACACAAACACATACACTCACACAGTTGGCAGTATTCATAGGTTCATAGGTTGGTACTAGGCTATCAGCCCTAGGGCCTATACAAGCCTAGCCATAACAATTCCATGGCTATTTCTTCCCACACTATTTACTTCGCTGGACCCCTGTCTAGCAGGGAGACTGACGTGATCCCCGGGGTGAATTTCCTTTCTCCCATCCAATCGTCAAGGTTCCTTTTGAAGAGGGCCAAAGAGGCACTCTGCTTGACATGTATGGGCAATCTATTCCAGAGTCTGGGGAGTCTCTGGGTCAGGAACCTATCCCTCCAGCATGTTTTGTTTTTTGTGATGACAAGGTTTAGATCCCTGGAGCGTGTGGCTCTGAGGGATTGGGATTTCTTTAAGTGTAGCATGTCCAACAGCTCTGGGTTTGACATGGCCTTGTATGTTAAGCAGAGATTGCCTCTGAGTAGACGATATGCGACAGAGAATAGCTGGAGTTTTTTAAGGCAGTCAGAGTAGGGCATCTGCTTTAGGACTGTGATTCTTTTAGTGAGGTATTTCTGCGGCCTTTCCAGTTGTTGCAGATGTCTTGAGAGGTACATACCAAATGGGGCATTGTATTCTCTAATGGGTCTAATGAGGGATGAGTACAGTGGGACAATGACCTCCTTTTTTCTGGATGAAAAGCCCTTAGTGATGAGGTGTGCCACATAGAAGGATTTCCTGACTGTTGTGGCGATGTGGTTATTGAAGGTGAGACCACTGTCCACCTGTGTCCCTAAGTCTCTTATCACACTTTCAGTGTTTAGTGTACTGCCACCTATATGGTAATTCACGGATATATGTTTTTTCCCAATGGGGATAACTATACATTTTTTGGCATTGAGCTTGAGCCCATGGATCTGGCACCAAGCATTTGTTTCTGTAAGGCCCTTTTGTAGAGTATCCACATCATTTGGGGATTCAATAATGGCTCCCAGTTTGCAGTCATCTGCGAACTTTGTTAGCCAGAGTCCCTTAGTGTTGGCCTGTACTTCAGAGAAGGAGATGCCAAACAAGAGCGATCCCAGGACTGAACTCTGAGGTATTCCACTTGTCACTTGTCTGGAGCTGGATTTGGAGTCGGCTACTTTTACAGTGTGGGTTCTATCAGTAAGCCAGTTAGCAACCCATTGGGTGACATAGGGATTAATGCCCTGCTTAGTAAGTTTATCTACGATTCCAGAGTGGAGGATGGTGTCAAAGGCCTTGGCAAGGTCTAGATAGGCTGTGTGGACCACCTTACCCTTGTCCATGGCTCTGGAGACTGATTCGAAGAAGTCAATCAGGTTCAGGAGACAAGATTGGCCCTTCACGAACCCAAACTGGGTGGGGTCCAGTGTTTGAAGGTTGCCAATGTCTTTGTTTATAAGTTTCATGATAATACGCTCCATGGCCTTGCAGATAAGGCTCATCAGACTGATGGGATGGTAGTTTCTGGGATCCAAGGTGAATCCCCCCTTGTGGAGTGGGATAACTGTAGCTTTGCGCCACTCAGTGGGCACGAAACCTGAGGTGAGGCTATGATTAAACATGACACTTAGGTGAGGTGCCAGTTCATATTGTAGTTCATGTAGTACACAGCCCGGGATGTCATCTGGTCCCATGGATGCTGTATTCTTAGCTTTGGAGAGTGCATTTTTACCTGTGTGGCTGTTATTACCAGAATTTGGCAATCTTCCGGTATTGAGATGGGCCATTTAGGGGGTGAGAGGCGGGTGAAGTTGGCACTGAATCAGTCTGCCAGGATATTGGCAATATCCTTGGGATCAGTATATTTAATGCAATTCTGTTTTAGCTCAGAGCAGATCTGAGCATTGCCATTTAGATTCTTGACATAGTTATAGATTATAATCCCTATCTAGCTGTCTGTGTTATAGTGCCACATACCTATCACATGCGCCATGGTGGTTATCTGCTGGAGACATACCTCACAACATCATACACCAATTAACCTGGGCAAAGCCTTCATTAATTGTGGGATACACTCACAAAATATAGGGACATTTTTCACATATTTCTCTTACATATCTAGACAACTGACAGGGTAACAGGTTTTGCTTCAGCATAACCTTTCAGTAGGGTACAACAGATGAAACACATATGTCTGTCAATATTTCTGACGTCAGCCCTCAATTATTTGACAGTGATTTGACAAAAAAACCCTTTTGTATGAGACATGGACCACATATATGTGGCAAACATCAGGTCATTCTGCAATAAGTTGTACAGTGGAGAGGTACGGCCTACAGAGTTTAAAATGATGTATCTAAGGTGGATGATATCAACAGGCCCTGTGATGTAATGCCCTGGGAGGGGGTCAACAGGCCTCAAAACAGTACAGACCTCACTCAATCACACACACACATATATATATATATATATATATATATATATATATATATATATGTGTGTGTGTGTGTGTGTGTGTGTGTGTATATATACATATACAGTAGCCAGCATTGGGATTTCCAACTCCAACCTATCTAGTTGTATGTACTACAGTGTTACATATTTATTGCAAGCACCACAGAGCTTAAATGGCTGAAAGCTATTCAAAGGTGCTTCTAAGGTGAATAACATCAGCAGCCCTTGTACAGTAGGGCAATGGGGGTTAGTGGGTGGAACAGGCCTCAAAATGGTATAACCTACAAACACACACAGAGACAAACACACATACACTCAGTTGTCAGTACCAAGATTAGAACCCCTACCTATCTAGTTTTACGCACTACAGTGCTATGTACTGATCACAAGCGCCACAATGTTTAAATGGTTGAAGACTGCCCAAAGGTGTTTCTAAGGTGATTGACATCAGCAGCCCTTGTAAAGTAGGGCAATGGGGGGGTTACTGGGTGGAACAGGCCTCAAAATGGTATAACCTACAAACACACATACACACACACAGACAAACACACATAGACTCAGTGGTCAGTAGCAAGATTAGAACCCCTACCTGTCTAGTTGTATGCACTATAGTGGTACGTACTTATCGTAAGCACCACGAAGCTTAGATGGCTGAAGAGTGTCCAAAGGTGCTTTTAAGGTGAATGACATCAGCAGCCCTTGTAATGTGGGGCAACTGGGGGTTTACTGGGTGGAACAGGCCTCAAAATGGTATAACATACAAACATACACTCAGACACACAGTTGCCAGTACTGAGATTAGAACCCCTAGCTATCTAGTTGTATGTACTACAGTGCTACATATTTGCTGCATGTGCCACAAAACTTAGACAGACGAAACTTTTCTTGGGTGGCAAAAGCTGGGGTACCTTTTTGGCTAGGCATGCATAGGCCCATAGGGCCAATAGCCTAGCACCTACCTATGAACCTATAAAAGTGTCCAAAGATGCTTCTAAGGTGAATGACAGCAGCAGCTCTTGTAAAGTGGGGCAATGGGGGGTTTACTGGGTGGGACAGGCCCCAAAATGGTATAACCTACAAACACACACACACACACACACACACACACACACACACACACACACACACACACACACACACACACACAGACTCAGACACACACACAGTTGCCAGTACTGAGATTAAAATCCTTACTTGTCTAGTTGTATGTACTATAGTACTACATATTTATTGCAAGCACCATGAAGATTAGATAGCTAAAGACTGTCCAAAGGCGCTTCTAAGGTTAATGGCATCAGCAGCCCTATTAAAGTAGGGCAATGGTGGGGTGTATTGGGTAGAACAGGCCTCAAAATCATATGGCCTACAGACACACAGACTCAGATACAGACATACACTCAGTTGCCAGTACTGAGATTAGAACCCCTACTTACTTGCATATACTATAGTGCTATGTACTTATCACAAGCACCAAAGCTTAGATGGCTAAAGAGTGTCCAAAGGTGCTTCTAAGATGAATGTCATCAGCAGCTCTTGTAAAGTGGGGCAATGGGAGGGTTACTCGGTGGAACAGGCCTCAAACTGGTGTAACCTACAGACTCAGGCACAGACACACACTTGCCAATATCGAGATTAAACCCCTACCTATCTAGTTGTATGTACTAATCGCATGCTCCACGAGCCTTATGCATTTGAAGACTGTCTGCCACTGCTGTTGGGGTGGATGACATCAGTAGCTGCTGACAAATAGGCCACTATTGTGGAGGACACTGGTATCAGGACCATTAAATGGGTGACCATTTCACAGACATAGGCTTGTTTGGTGTGTGTATACAGATATAAGTGTAAATGATACAGAAACACACATAAGGTGGGTGATGTGAGATTACAACCCATACATCACTATTATTACACAATGGAGCTCACCAAAGTACTTGCACATGCCACTGCTTACAATTGTTGTGCAAATGTCTCCACCAGTACATCATTCTATGGCTTTCATGGTATCTGTCCCCCCCACTCTCTCTCTCACTTTCACTCTGCCTCTTTTTCTGCCTCTTTTTTTCTCTCTGTTTGTGTCTATCTCTCTCCCTGTCTATATTTTATATACATGTATATGTTACCTATATATATATATATATATATATATATATATATATATATATATATATATATATATATATATATATATACATATATACACACACACACACACATATATATATATATATATATATATATATATATATATATATATATATATATATATATATATATATATATATGACACTCCACAGATGCTGATATATCTTATGTGTGCCACATTCAGATAGATGAGGGTAATCCTGTGTGATAGGGGTGGGGAGAGACAGATAACATGTACAAAGCTGTCTGTATACAAAGGCATATATGGACAACACAGTTCTATAGTGGGATGTGTGTTCAGACATGGGGTGAAATTGTCTAAACGTAGGAGCATGCCCAGTATGATCTTCAATAGTAACAGTGGTATTCCAGTCCAGTGCTACCTGTACTCCGGTCCAGGCTTTTGTGTGCTTACAGCTGATTGGCTGATGCACCTGTGTAAACAGTTCAGAAACTCTGTGATATAGTGGCTGAGGGATCTCCTGGCTGTGTTCTGTCCTTATTAAGTGTGTCATATCCTGGGGTGGGTACAGAGTGCATTGGACTGAGAAAAGGTTTCCATAATATGTGTGGTATATTCTACATAGCACTGTAATTTCCTGGTATGTCAGTGGTAGATTGGTCTAGATTAATGTGAGGAACCACTGACAGACATTTGTTTGCTGACTCTATACAGTGCAGGGAACTTATGGTACTGCAAAAATTGTTCTAGTGTGCACAGTCTACGTTTGTGTGGCCATTGCTTCCCCTCTCCCTTATATGTGTCTTTTGGTCCTTTGTTCACACTTGCTGCTGTTATGTATTTGTAGTTATGGTGTGACTGGGGTAGAAGTCATAACATCACACACATGGTTATGGACTTCACACCTCTGACTGTACATGTTTAGCAGGTTGCCCATCATTGTGCCCCATACATCTGCTGTTGTCCTCAGAAGGTTTGCGTTGCACAGTTACTATAAGGCTACATGTTGGCCATAGCTGTCAAACTCATACCGACACACATCTGGACAGGCACATATATGACAGCTGTACACAAGCCCAGACATGGGGACAAGGGTCTTAATATTTCTGAATCAAATGTAGACAGTTGGTAGAAGGTTTTTGTATTAGCTTTCCTTTTCTTATGGGTATTAGGTCTGCATCTCAACTGTCTGTCATTGATGTTTTCTCATCAATCAATTTTGTTTGCAGATAGTTTGCCAGGCAAATGCAAAGTTATGACAAGCAGAACAGATATTGGAGGCATAGGTGTGGACATTCTATGAATCCCTGTAATTCCAGGGATATGGATGGTACCAGCTGACTTGTTGTTAGTACTGACACAGTAATGTGGCAGCCTTTATATTCTGGCAGTACACTGATGTGTCCCACCCTGCTGTTGTACTAGGCACCATGTATGTTACTCAGAGATGTGTACTATCCATAGGTTTGGCTCTCTGTCCCTCCACAGTCCAGCTTTCCTGCAGTAACATGTATTTCTTCTGGGCAGTCTGTATAACTCCTACTGTAGGTGTAGCTGACATGCAGATTTGTTGCCACAGGCAGTCTGGAACCATGGACCCTGACAACCACAGTCCTATAGTTAGACCAGTAGGTCACAATAACCACCAGTAAGTGCTGTGTACTTCCTGACGCTATTAACCACAAACATACAGAGCACATTGACCCCTGCATATTGTAGAACTGGAACAAGGTATCATGTTGTTTGTGACAGGCCTGGGAATGTGTGGTCTGCTGCTATTACCTTACAAACATACATGTTACTGCAGTTCTATGTGACCATGTGTGTGTTGGGGGGTTATACTGCTCAACTGTACACAACTTCACTGACTGTCCAGATGTTTGGCTCATATTTTGGTTCCACTTTTCATTACACATGTGGTTGTGTGGCAAATATTACTGAAATCATTTAAGACTGAAGTTAAAAAGTTATGACAGCCATTTGGGTTTCAGACTTCTTGCCCACACTACCGAGATGTCATGCTACTGCAACAGCTGTTTTTGCATCAACTTTCAATGCTTGCAAGAGCAATCTTTATGGCATATGCCTGTTTGTGAGCCTTTGCAACACACTTCATAATGGCTTTGTACAGCTTTCCTGCTGTTGGAGGTTTACACCTATGTATGGGATTCCAACATTGACATCCATGCAGTTGTCCTGTGACCCCACCATTTGTAAGTCCCTCACATACTGCAGGGGATTTTGCTGGCACAGGGCCTACTGCATATTTTGTGGTGGGCAGAACTTGGCAGTGTGTGTCTGTTGTCCCGCATAGCTGCCCACTGTCTACTGCTATACCAGTAACCCACTCCATTCCCATGCATGCATGCAGCAATACCATACATATGCTACCACAGTGTACTACACCATTTATTTATTGTTAAGAAGGGTGACTTACCTTGTGGCAGCAGCAGTTGCAATGACAGTGCTTCAGGGCTGACTCTGTCGGATGCACAGAGTACACAGCCTATACATGGTAAGGTATAGGTAGTGTGATGTGTGTGGCACCCTTTTTATTGTGTGTGCGAGTTGGATAGAGTTGTCAGTCCCTGGGTCCCTAAGGTGTCAGTGTATGTGCTATGCATTGCATCTTTGCCATGGCCAGGGCATACCTACATCTGCCTACAGGGAGAAGCTGACGGGGTTCCGCCTCTGTGTCCCCCTGTGCCTGTGGTGACCTTGGCACTGGTGGGGGGCACTGTGTCCCTTCCCTGTGAGGTTCCTTCCACAGCTGTTTCTGCAGGATCATATTGTGTAGCATGGCACAAACTATGGACATGTGTGCACATGTGGCTGGAGTGTACTGCAGGGCTCCACCTGATATATCAAGGTAGCGAAACCGTGACTTGAGCATCCCAAACATACGCTGTACAATGTTCCTAGTCTATGCATGTGCCTCAGTATGGCATTCTTGAGTGTGTGTGTCTGCATTTCTGATTGGTATCATCATCCACAGTTCCAGTGCATAGCCAGCATCCCCCACGAGATAGCTGGTACAGCTGTAAGGCATGATGTGAGAGTTGTGATAAGTGCCAGGGCTGCCAGCACACACACTGATGATAAAGCCCTTCACTTTGCACATGACCTGTCAGTTGATGGAGTGATAGCTCTTGTGGTTGACATAGACTCTGCTGTCTTTACTGGGTGGTGCTTTGATGTGGACATGGGTGCATTTTATGGCACCCAGTACCTCTCAGTAGTTTGCTACATGGTGAAAGAGATACATATTGCTGGTCCTCTCCTCAGGGGTGCTGGGGAAATAAATGTGCTCACTGGCATGTCTTACCATTACATCAAGGACCTGGTGGAGTACCCTGGATGTGGATTCCTGTGAGACCCACATGGCGTCCCCAGTAGGTCTTTGGAAAGTACCTGCAGCTACTATTCTTAAGGCTACACATACCTTTGTTTCCACTGGGATGGGTTCCGCTCTGTTGGCTCTGGGTCTGAGGTGAGGGTGGCACAGCTCTGTAAGTTGCTGAATTATGTCTCTGTTCACCCTGTAGCACTCTACTATCTCCAGCTTATGTAGCCCCTGAAAGGTTACCCTAGGGCAGAACACTCTTCTCTTCCTCAGTCTGGGATGGTTGTCAGCATCATCATCATCACCACCCTCAGTCTGTAGCACGTGGAGATGTAGCAAAGCAGCAGCAGCCCCTATCATTTTGTCAGTTAAAATTCCCAAGTGTGTACTCCAATGATGCTGAGTATGTGGGAAAATCAGACTGAAGCGTGCTTGCATAGTTTATACTGGTGCACTGCAGATGCTGCCTGTGTGATTGGCTGACTATGGTACATTCCACCTGCCAGCTACATTACTGAGAGGTTTGAATGGGCCACTGTGAGTGGCAGAGGCCTTATTAGTCATTTCTAGTTGATTGCCTTTTGTCTGGTATTTCCTTTTATTTTATTTTTTTTTACATTTCCTCCAGTTTTAGGCCTTTAAAACTGTTGCAGCTAGTGTGTACATTGCTGAGTAGAAAGGGCCCTCTCCTGGACATGAACACACTCAGCATTCCTGAAACCAGCTAAGCATAGTTAAGCAGCTTCAGACACATCCCTTTGCTGAACTTTGCTTAGCTGGTTTCAGGAATGCTGAGCAGTGTTAAGCACTACTCAACTCCACTTAGCTGGGCTGAATGCTGCTTACAATTATACTTCTTAGCAGTGCTCAAACCAGGTAAGCAGAGCTAAGCACGTCTAAACATTGCTCAGTTTTCATCTAGAGTGGACATTAATTAGTCCTTATTGACATATTATTAAGTGTATATATTTTACTTTACATGACATCTCCCTATGTTCTTTGATTACATTACTTTGGGGTGTGGCTGTACTGTCTGGGACACTTGTGTTTACATGGGGGATTTCACATCACATATCCACTGACACTGAAAAGTTGGCCAGCTACACTACCCTGGTTAACAAATATCAATTACTACATAATTAAAAATAAAAAAATAATTTAACAATGCTTTCCCATGTAAAAGCTGAATTGCCTGTCTTGGTATTTGAACCATGCACATACTGCACGCAGAGCTGAAACTGTAACCACTAAATCACCAGTGAAGATTTCAGCTATACATTTCTATATAGCTCTTCATACCATTTTAAGCAGTGCTGAGCAAAGCGCCATGACATGCAAACCTGCTCAGGTACAGTTAAACTTCAACTGCAGTGGGAAAAAAAACATACAACCATTTTACATTTATATAGATATATATCACTGTATCAAATATTAGCATGGCAGTTGCAGGCCACATACTCTTCATGAATATCCCTGCTAATGCAAAACCTGTCATTCTATCAACTTTCTAAGTTTGTAAGGGCAATATTTAGAATGGAGATTAAATAAAAAAGAAAAAAAGAAAAACAAATAAATGATAGAATAAAACCAGTAAAAATAAAATAACATTTGCCCCTACTCCTCCTATGGCTGCTTACCACTGTGTTAGCTTACACGGTGGTGTCGCACTGTTTTCTACACCTCCAGATTGATTCAGGTGCATCTACTGCCCACCACGCTCACTCTGTGCTAGCCACATGGATACAACACAGGTCCGGCCATGTTGAAGGTAGATAGCATGGATCTTACACATTAAAGGGGACTTTTCCCTGTTAACAGTTTGATCTTTTAATAAAAAATATATATTTTTAAATAAGCTTGTTTGCACGAGTTTAAGCTCCCCGCCGCTTTGCAAAGTAGAATTTAAATATAATTAAGGAAACTTTTAATGACTTTCACCTTGATCAATTTCCATGTTAGCTCATGTATGGGGAAAATGTCCCCGTACATAACACGGAGCTAACACGGACTCATACCAGGTTGCTGAATCCCACCCTGGTGTTGTTACTAGGTAACAGTGGGCTGGGGTGGTAGGGGTGCACTTCATTTGCATGCCACCACGGGTTTTGGCATGATTGCACATGTGTATGTGCCACACCATGCAAATTAAGCCCTGTTCCTGAATAGGGAATGGGATTTCTTGTTGAAAAACGGTGTTATGAAGGCTAACGTGGTGTTATTTTCCATGTTAACCTTCATGAATACTGCCATAAGAATTTAAAACAGCTTCTTGAGAGCTCTTCTACAACTAGTAAGAAGACAGGTGAAGATGAAAAGTTAGGTACTTTCCCCTATCAGAAATGTTCACAATGTAAATTTATGAAGGCAACCTATAGTTATTATTTCAAGCACTTAGATTTTTTGTTAACTTCTAAAGGTAGGTTTAATTGTGAAAATGAATGGTTAATTTATTTAATTGTCTTTTGTAATTGTGACCATTTTTATACTGGGAAAACCACTCGAAGGCTAACAGATAGGGTAAGAGAACATCTCTTGGCTATTAAAAAGAAAAGATCTCACCAACCCATTGGCTAAGCATGTATTACAGTGCAAGGACCTTAGGAAGTTTTATTTTTTGTTGTAGAGTTAGTAGACAAAACAAAGTGTGTAGGGTCAATTAACAGCTATTTGAAATTCCTAGAATTAAAATGGCAAATTTTTTGAGGGCAGATATTGCCCCAGGTTTGAATGAGAAAATGTCTGTCAGGAGTTATTTAAAATATATCAATTTTTAACATATGATTAGTTAAGTATTTTTATAGATATTGTATAATTATAGTGTATAGTTTTTTTATCTTTGAAGTCAATATAGTTTTATATGTTAAGGAATGAGATTTTAATTCAACAAAATGTATAATGGTTATTTATTGAAACCAGAAGTGCTATCAGAATAATGGTGATATTTAAGGGGGTGGATTTATTGCCTCATTTGTTCTGAGGAAGTTCTGAACAAAAGAACAAAAGCACTTAACTTATTTCTTCTGGTCAAATGTCCTTTGTTTAGTTTCTTAGAGTTCCTGTTTGCTGCTGGTTTGTTTTCTTTGTATTCTTTGTATGTTCCTTGGCGCTTTTCTTCCCAGGCCTGCACTGAACATGGACTAGCCTGGCCCAGTGGACTTTCCCAGTAAACAAATGTCAATTAATAAATAAATAAAATAACTAAAATATTGGTCTGATATACCTGGCAGTTTAAGTGCCAGCTAGAATAAAGTTTTCCATTTAATGAACTTCAGGTTTTCTGAACCAGCACGAATGATAGATGTATTTATAAGCTTAGATCACCCATTTTAATATTAAGACTAATGCAGTTAAGAATATAGTAAATAATAACTTGGGAATTTTACAAGATATGCCTGATTTAGAACATTATATTGGAAGCAGTCTGCACTTTGCATATAGAAGGGGTAGAAATTTAAAATAACAGTTATGTTACAATTAATCTAATAATTTGAAACAGATGGTGAGAATTAATGAGAAAGGAAATATTCCATGTTTTAATTGTGTGAACTATAAATGCATACTACAAGATACAGTGTTCGTTCACTCTGTTAGTAAAAAAAGTATTCATTTTCTTTCTTTGCCACTTGCTTTACAACTAATATAGTTTATTTAGCAATGTTTTCAGTGTTCAGCTTTTTATGTTGGTAAATGTAATAAAAAGTTAAAAGAATGTAAAACTGAGCACTATGCGGACATTAAACACAATGTGTCCATAAACTCCCTTGCAAAGCATTGTTCTGAAAATGTTTTACAACATGTATTTCATTTTAGAGTTATTCAGAAGCTGTTAGTGAGTTTGAGGGGTGAAGACCTGAATGATAAGTTAGAGATTGTTGAATATGATTGAATACTGAGGCTTGAAGCTAATCAGTCTCTTGGAATAAATGCTGCTATCAGCACCAAGTAAATTTTAAAGCAAAAACAAATGAAACTTTAATGATTTAGATATTATTAAAAGTGTTTAATATGCTTTTCACATTTTGGAATAGATTTTTATGTTACAATTTTAAAGTTAATTGTTAATTATTTTATGGGATTGGTTGCTGTGTCATGTGTCTTTATATAAATTTAATGGATGGTAACCATATTTATACACACTGAGGAAGGGATTTCATCCTGAAAGCTTTGTGGATTAAAGTGATTTTATCTTGATCTCTGGCTTCTTTTGTCTAGTTTTTTGGAGCTGCTTACTTTGTTTAATTGTTGACAACATTAGTGCGGTTGCCCATTTCTTTTTTGTGAAAGTGGTGACTATCTCAGCTACATCCTTAGGCAAGAAGGGCTAACACTGATAGGTACTGAGCTCTGTCCAATCGAAGGCAGTTTTTTGCACCAGCATGAAAACTGACATATCCCATCTTATGATGACCCTAAAAATGGTAACTACATGAGAACCAAAAAAACAGCCACCGTCAGGGAGTCTTTTGCAACCAGGACTCATTAGCTAAGTATAGGAAAACAGGAAGACTCCTTCACATGCAATGTCTCTGCGATCACATGCAACATTTAACTGAAAACCTGTAGGGACAAAAGACAAGCCAAAGTAAAGTATCCTTTACTGGAAGTGATGCTATCTTAAAGGGAAGCCCTAGACATTTTCTGTGTGGCTCCAAAATGTTAATATGTCTAACCAGTGGTTATCCTAATGTCCTGTAGAATCACAGACATGACTGATTGCAGAGTCAGCACTTGGAGCTCAGTGCAATATATGTGCTTGCTGAAGTCACTGAGATCTGTGATGATATAGTTCTTCCCTGACATCTTCAGACCGAGGAACAGACAAGAGTAAAACATCTTCCTAATTCTGAGGGAGAAACACCTTTGCAGAATGTGTACTGAAAGTGTTTCTGGAGCTGTTACAAAATCAGCTGTTCCCTCTTCCTAGTAGCATTCTTGATATTATAATTATTTATTGCTTAAAGTAGAGCATATTCATAAGCAATATTTTGTACTTTATTTTACTTCTTTAGTTTTTTGTTTTGAAGTTTATCCTCTCAGAATAAAACATTATTTGTGTATAAATACCACAATATCTTACTAAGCAATTATTACTACATCCTGTCACTGCAACCTTTAATTCTGTTGAATACTTTACAGAAAAAAGATCCATTGAAAATACATAGAGACTGTATTCCTGAAAACTAAGCAGTGTCAACATTTTATTATTATCATGCTTATTAGCATCTATAATCAAGCATTGTATGATTAACAATAAAACAAATAAAGTATATAAATAATAAATATGATACAATAAAAGAATCAGACATAAAATGACACAAGATATAAAACAATAAACCAGCCATCATTAAGTTGCAATCCTATTAAGATCAAGCAAACATTAAAAAACATATCCATGATGTCAAGGCATGCTCAATAACTAAGCTACTTCAAATAAAGTAAGTGTTGGGGAATCCCTAAGCCAGCCAGGTAACAAGTTCTAAACATAACTACCCTGATAACTATAAACCTAAGTCCCAGGAGACTCAAGGCAGGTGTAAGGAACTACTAGCAGCCCCTGGGAAGCTGAGTACAAAGAGTGAGCTGGCCAGTACCAGATAAGAAGACATTGGATCTCACAGATTTATTCACAGGTCTGACAATAACAATAAACCCAGTTACCTCTTTTGTAAGTGTAGCTTATAAAGAAAGTAGCTGAACTGTAGGGGCTTCCCTATCAAGGTAAAAAGCTGAAGTGTTGTGGAGGACTTTGCTTTTGAGACTTAAATGATGTCAGGATGAAAATTTGGTAAGACTAACACATCCAGTTACACTGACAGTAAATTTGCAGAATAAAAGAAGGTCTTTCCAGGACTCCTTTTAAAGTAAGCTATGAGTAAGCATGCTCAGTTGAGGAATGCTACCTCTGGCCATTGTTTGGAGGTACAGGCATTAGTTGGTTAGGTCAGACTTAACCTAGAGGTACCTCCCATCTGCTCATGGTAGCCCAAGTCATGGAAACTGCCTCTTTATCCCTTATTTTCATCCAAGGAAAGCGCAGGTGATGCTGTCATTTTGACTCAGTATGATGACAGTGGTCTTACTAAAGACTGGTCATTATTAAAGTCCTCCAAGAAAATGAAGAAACTGTGGTCTAATTTGCACACAATAGATGATAACATCACTCTTTCTTGTGCCTGATCCAGATACAGAGAGGGCATGTGTTCTGGTTGTCAAAAAGAGGTTCTGACTGATGTCACTGGGCTAGACTTGAGTTGCCCCAGGAATAGGAAGATCCTGTATGAGGACTTACATCCAGATATCTCAGGTAAGAATGGATAGGGCTAGAGCTATGACAATGACCTATTGATCTTAAAACCCTTTAGTGTCTGTCTGTCTTTGCTGAGGAGTTTCTGTTGGTGAGTTCCTACCTATTCATGGCTTGTTTGCAATGAAGGCTCCTGGGATACTGCCTACAACCCTCCTGGAAGGAATCTGTCCACCTACTGTGTTAATCTATAGAATCTGCATCTATTCTCATAAGATCACTGTACATTTTCACTGTAATCCCAGTTTAAATGTTTACTGTTACTTAACTAAACATATGTGTCTGATCACATACAACGGATGATGTTTTCATTGTACTCAGTGCAGCACAGGATTACTGTGTGGGGGTCAACTTGGAATATTCCATACCTTGTGTAGTGATGCTTGTTCTAGGGAGACAGTTTTGTATACAGGTTTATGATTACTTGTCCCTTCTCTGGAGCACCTAACAGATGGGCAATGGTATGTTTAGTATCAAATGTGCTAGGTTCTCTGTGCGTGCTTCACTCATATTTTTACAATCTGCTGTTTGTATTTATCAGTATAAGTGCAATATTTCTGAACCTCTCCCAAGCTAATAGGTACTTCCTTCTTTTATGTTGTTTTATGCCTTTTGATAACAATTACTGTTTGTAGTGACACTTAGATTATATAAAGATGCTCAGATAGCTGACTGGGATGCCTCCATGTAGAAGGCTGATGAACGTGCATCCTAGCGCTTATGGGTGTTAACTGGCTTTTTTCCTCAATGAGTCTTTTTTAAGCAGAGCCAATGACCTGCTGGCTGTGGGGATTAGCAAACAAATATGGTTTTACATGTGCTAGCTGTTTGGTTACTGCTTCTCTGTGTAGGACAGTAGGAATCAAATGTGTCCTTTTTCCTGTTTGCTTTTTTACTCTTTAATTTAAATGTATAACTGTGCAATTGATCATGATATACTAGTATGGATCTATAGTCAAACATCACACTGCCAGAAAATGCATCATGAATCATCAAAACTGCTCAGTCCACAACACTCATTGTTGACTGTAACATTATTATGAAAGGAAAGCATTTTGCAAGGATAAATACTTTACGTTCTATACCCTATATCTCTAAAGACTCAAATCCTGAGATCCTGCAACATTGGTGGTATGAAGAAACATCTTAATCAAGTTTCCTGACCTCATTGAAATAAAGAGTTATATATTCTTAGGTAGTTACTAGGGTAGCAGTCTAGGGGTCTAGTCCAAATTCCTATTTGCCCCCAAACACTGTCTGGTTTAGCAACTTGTGGAAAGTGACACAACAGGCAAATGAGGGCTGTGTGAATAAAACCCTGTACCACTGGAACTATAGCTCACAGCCTTAACTCTGTACACCAGCTGCCAAACCAAACAAAGTTATTCTTAAAGCAAATACAAGAAGCAGTTAAAAATCAACTATTCTCATTTTACTCACATGCAGTACATTTATAATTTATTCTTACTGGTACAAGTTCTCTTAAAAGGTATAATGTTTAATACCTTAAATTACTGGTGTATCTGTATGCAGTCTAAACTCTTGAATAACTCATCATGTTTGCATATTCTTTGTTTCTGTTGCTAATTTGTATATTAATGGGAGCAAGTAAAGGTCCTATTTATAATATATACCTAGAACTATAAGTAAGAAGGTCACTGAAAAGGAACTTCCGCTGAGTGACCTCCCAAACCTCTTGTATCAGAGGCACATGGGATATATACAAATGATCCTTATGAACATCAGGTGTTTCAGCTAATTGGCAATTCTGAATGTCCATGACTTGTTTCATCGTTTTACTGGACAATTTCAGGCCAATAAAGCCAAACCCCACTAGCTGTGGATATGCATATTTCAGCCTTGTTATGACCTCGTCAGCAAAGCACAAGCAGAGTGGTTGACTTAGCATTAGAAACACAGGGCTGTTATACCTAGCTGATGTCCATTATCATTAGGGTCACTGCAAAAATATCCCAAACAACAAACTAAACCAATAAGTAAGAAGGTCACTGAAAAACCAATCAGTAAAAACAAAATGAAAACTCCAGCAAAGCTACAACTTCCACTGAGTGACCTCCCAACCCTCTTTTATCAGAGGCACATGGGATATATGCAAATGAGTCTTATGAACATTAGGTGTTTCAGCTAATTGGCAATTCTGAATTCCGATGACTTGTTTCGTCGTTTTACTGGACAATTTCAGGCCAATAAAGCCAAACCCCACTAGCTGTGGATATGCATATTTTGGCCTTGTTATGACTTCGTCAGCACAGCACAAGCAGAGTGGTTGACTAAGCATTAGAAACACAGGGCTGTTATACACGGCTGATGTCCATTATCATTAGGGTTTGGCTTTATTGGCCTGAAATTGTCCAGTAAAATGACAAAACAAGTTATAGGCATTCAGAATTGGCAATTAGCTGAACCACCTGATGTTCATAAGGATCATTTGCATATATCCCATGTGCCTCTGATACTCAGTGGAAGTTCTAGCTTTGCTGGAGTTTTCATAATATATACCTAGGGAAATGGTCTAGTGGGGCTTATGTTTCGTCATGCTATTTAGCTGAAGTCTAAATGTGATGGCTGTCATCAAATGAGTCTGAGGTGTGGAGGTTCTTTGTTGTCTTCCTTGTTTTCCTTCCAGTGTGTGTGTGTGGGTGTGCAGATGGTTATCATTTTAAATGGTGTTGGACTGGTACTGGTGAAGTGATGTGCATGTGTCATGTGGTATGAGCTTCTTGGACATATGTTTGGCACTATTTGGTGGTATGAATATGCAGTGGACATGCTGGAGCTGCAGTGTGTTTGTTATGTGTGTCATGGCTGATGGGTGCCTTCTGGTGTAGGTATGTAGAGTGCATGAAGTTGGAGTAAGTGAGTCTTTTTGTAGATGTGTGGATGACAGAGGAGAACAGCCCTGTTTGGACTGGGTGGAAGCCTTACATTATATGTGCTACATATATGTGAAGGAATAGTGGGGTTTGGGACATCTGGAAGCATGACTGTTCAAAGGATCATCATAGGATCACAGGATCATAGGAGATTACTAGACTAATGGCCCTGGGGTCCTTACAAGCCTAGCCAAGAGTTTATCCCCCAAAAAGAAATCTCAGTCAGCACTGGTTGTCCCTGTCATTGAGGGACAAAGGTGGAACCCCTGGGACAAATTTATGGTTTCCCGTCCCCTCATCAAGGTTGCATTTGAAGAGGGTCAGCAAGGTACTCTGTTTGACATGTATGGGAAGTCTATTTCAGAGATGTGGCAGTCTCTGGGAGACAAACCTGTCTCTCCAGCAGGTTTTATTGATGTTGCATATTAGATTTAGGCCTATCAAGCGAGTAATGCATGAGGGGTTTCACTTATGGATACGGAGCATCTCTAGTAGGGCAGTGTCTGATTTGCCTTGTAGGCGAGACACAGAGTACCTCTGAGCAATCTGTATGTTACCGAGTAGAGTGATAGTGATTTGAGCCTGTTCATATAGGACAGGTGTTGGAGGCCACAGATTCTCTTTGTGAGGTATTTCTGTGGCATTTCCAGTTGGTGCAGGTGTTTGGAGAGGTGCATACAAAACGGGGCACTATACTCAATTATAGGTCTAAAGAGGGAGGAGTACAGAGTGGTAATAACCTACTTTTTTCTGGATGCAATCCCTTTACTTATGAGATGAGCCAAGTAAAAGGCTTTTCTGACCACTGCTGCAACATGATGGTCGAATGTGTTATAAAATGAAAGTCTAACATGGGCACTGGTAGTGTCTAATGAACTGTGGATGTAGACTGAAAGGTTGTATGAGCTGGTAAGTTGTCATAGAATTGAGGGATGGTGTTTTGCTATAGTTCTAGGGATGGAGCAGCTTGGCAGGGGGTTAGCAGATAGCCTGCAGTAGATAGGAAGATTACAGGTGCATGCAAGGAGATATGCTCTCTTTCAGTGGATATCAAAAAATGAATGTTGCCACACCCTGCAGGGATGACAGGTGTCTAGAGTGTCTAGTTGCCAGGATGTGGATACTGGGGTTGCTTTTGACCAGGTGGACCAAAATGGCCTAACTCAAAATGTGCATGAGGAAATGGAAGAGAGGGGTAGAAGGGAATGATTCTTCTATCACAAAATATGAGTCAATCTCTTAAAAGAAAACATGATGGTAAGGGTTAAAAAGGAAGGTTGGAGGTGGTAATGTTGCAAGAGGTAAAACTGAATAGCTGAAAAGTGAGCAAACTAAGAATGGGTGACTATGAAGTTGCTATCCTAGAGAGTACGGTGATTTCCAGAAAGGAGTCTGCTATGGTGGGAAGTGGGGAAAGTCAATGGCTGCTAATGAAGTGTAAACTACTAAGCAAGCAGAAAGTCTTGGATAACTTTTATTGCCGCAGTGCTAGCAGTAGGGTGTCTGCTCAGTTTTTATGGTGTGTGTGTGTGCATGTGTGTGTGTGTGTGTGTGTGTGTGTGTGTGTGTGTGTGCGTGTGTGCATGCGCGTGTGTGTGTGTGTGTGTGTGTGTGTGTGTGTGTGTGTGTGTGTGTGTGTGTGTGTGTGTGTGTGTGTGTGTGTGTATGCAATTGGACTATTCCCTTAACAGTCATGAGTGAACTGGGTAACATTATTTTGTAATCACTTTGTGATGTCAAACACAAATGTGCCAGACCAGCAGTGTTGTACGTCAGAGTGGTATGTCAGTGTCTATTGCCAGTATTGACCTCAGACTGATGTGCTGCAATGTTGATTATTAACTTGCACTTTGCTCTTGACAGAATGAGCATTGAGAAGTAGTACAAAGTCTCCTACCTGTTCTATTTGCATGTTATGTATTTTGTTAGTGTCTAGAGCACAAAGGTACTACTACTATGGTGATGAGTGAGGGCTATAAAATGACAAGATATTGAGAAATCACAAAAAGAAGAGCATCTGAGGTAGCACTGCAGAATGAGTAACAGAAGGGTGCGGTCATGACATATATTGGTAAAACTGATGTGTTTGACAGTTCAAAGGAAAACTGGTGCATGTATGTTGAGAGACTGCAATAATGTTTTGTTGCAAATTGTATACTTAATGTTAAACATGCCACACCCTGTGTGTTTGAGTGCTATGTTAGTAAACACACAGAGTTTTCTCCACAGTTTAACTACTCCAGGCAGGCCTACTGACAGAGTTTGACTAGTTAATGCAAATGATGCAGGACCTCTAGACCCCAAAGCCATTGCTGATTTTGGAATATTTAGGTTCCATAAGCATGATTGAAACAATGGAGACAGCTGTAGCATTTGAGGCAGAACTGAAAAAATTAAAAGACCCTGTCACTCAGTTTGGTTAAATTATGTGTTATGTGATAATTTGGTGTGTGAATTCTACAGGCTGAAATTCAAAACGAACTGTTAAACAAGACAGATCTATAATTTAAGTGAGCAATGGAGAACACAATTTCAGTAGAAACTGCAGCTGCAGATGCACCACAATTAAAATTAGCAATGCAAACAAAAATGACAGAAGTAAAAAAGTACACATTAGAAACTGTGCTGCTGTTGTGAGGACAGGTCCCAGCTTTCTTTACATAGTAAATTAAAAAATGAAAGATGCAGACAATGCCATAATACAGGTCATATTCAGACAGTTTGCCACATTAGTAAGGCAAAAGATAAAAGTGTTTCACACAAAAAAGAAAACTATACATAATGCTGTACAGGATTCTGACAACGACAATGAATAAGTGCTGGCTAGTCATTTATGTGTGCTAAATGGGACAGACAAGTAGGCAACGTGGCTCACATAAAAGATAAATGTCCATGTGCTGAAAATGGAATTTGATACAGAGTCAGCTGTTTCAGTAATGTCTCCAAATGACTATAAAGCATTTTTCAGTAAAGAAAAGCTGAACCCCTTTTGTGACCTATTCAATTACACTTCTTGGAGTGATGCCTGTGACAGCAGAGTATGATAGTCAAGGGGAAGTGTTAGATTTGAGTAGTATTCAAAATGGTGATGCATCCTTATGGCGTTGTGAGTTGTTAAGAAAGATGAGACTTGAGTAGAAAGATACTACATTCAGTCATGGCCTGCTAAATCAGAAGCAACTGAAGAAAATGTTTAACTAATATAGAGAGATTCTGTTCTTGGCACCTAGTACTCCATTATACATTAAGGGTAATGCTGTGCTTGAAGACCATGTGTCTGGTTTTGTAAGGATGATGCTATCAGTTTAGCTGTTGTAAATGGGACTGACCAGCTAGAAGCAAATGGAATACTTTCAAGAACAGACTAAAGTCCATGGGTGATGCCACCCCTGTCATCCCTGAAGTGAAAAAAAAAAGTTGCAGTCAATCTTTGGTGGGATTTCACTTGCACTGCATTTTGAATAGCATCCCTTACACTAAGAACCAGAGATATTTTTGCCAGCCTGTTGGGTGGGTAGCACATTTTCAAGCTGGGCATAGCTGACTCCTACCTTCAGATGAAGAAGGAAAAAGATATCACGGTATTCCCAGCAATCAATACCATTAAAGGCATCTACTGTTACAATAGTTTGGTATTTGGGTTAGCTTCTGCCCTAGCTCTCTGCAAAAGGCAATAGTTCAAGTCCTTCAGGGAATACCCAAAGTCTATATTTATCTTGACAACACTGACACATAGGATCATAGGAGGTTATGAGGCTAATGGCCCTGGGGCCCTTACAAGCCTAGCCAAGAATTTATCCCCAAAAAGAAACCTCAGTCAGCACCAATGAGGGACACAGGTGGAAGCCCTGGGACAAATTTGTGGTTTCCCATCTACTCATGAAGGTTGTGCTTGAAGAGGGTCAGAGAGGTGCTCTGTTTGATGTGTATGGGAAGTCTATTCCAGAGACGGGTCAGGCTTGGGAGACAAACCCGTCTCTCCAGCAGGTTTTGTTGATGTCACATATTAGATTCAGGCCTTTTGAGTGGGTAGTGCATGAGGAGTTAGACTTATGGTTATGGAGCATCTCTAGTAGGGCAGGGTCCGAGATTGCCTTGTAGGCGAGACACAGATCATCCCTGAGAAATCTGTACAATACTGAGTAGAGTGATAGTGACTACAGATCATCAGCACTTTGAAAACATTAAAGAAAAGTCCTAAAAAACTGGAGAAGTATGAGCTAAGGCTTAGTAAAGATAAATGTGAGTCTAGTGTCATGTACTGTAGATACATTATAAAAGCCCAAGTGCTGCATAACTGCCAATACAAAATTCAGGATGTGTTAAAGTCCCCATGATCACAAGGTGTTTCACAACTCAGATCCTACTTGAGGTCTGTAAAATATTATGGCAGATTTTTCACAAATGTGGTATTCATATTGCAGCCTGTAAATGAGCTGTCACATGCTGGTAGGCCTTGGAAGTGGACTAAAGATGGTGAGCATTCATTTCTTAGGCCAACAGGTTGGTCACATCTGATATACTTTTGACACACTATATCTCCTCCACTCTGGTGAATCTGGCATGTGATGTCTCCCTATATTGTATTGGAGCAGAGATGTTACATGTTATGGAAGATGGCAATGAGAGGCCTATAGTATTTCCCTTAAACTCCCTGTTAACAGCTGAGAAAAATATGCTGAAACTGGCAGAGAAGTATTAAGTCTTGTGTGGGATTTGGCAGATTATTTATGCATGTTACTGACCACCATCCATTGGTGTCAATCTTTAGCCCACAGAAGGAAATTCCTATCATAGCCATGGCCCAAACACATTGTTCTTGAGTAGGTACCAAGAAAAAAGTGAGTATAAATGAATTATGTATCAAGCAAATGCTGACAATTTGACTCATTTTTCATTGGAAATGGTGAGTGACAAGCAGGAAGAGGAGCTAACTCTTGATATCTTCTACATCATTCACAATGACCGACCCCACAAGTGGTTGCACATATGGGAAAAACAAGAGATTAGATATGACAAAAATGTATCATAAGTACATATTGCAACACAAAATGGCTGGACAACCACACACAAATCTTTATTAGTTGACAATTACCAAAAAGAGATGAACTTATTTTAAATGATGGCTGTGTGATTTTGGGGTTAAGGCTTGTTACAGCCACTGCATTATGACCCAAAGTATTAGAAGAATTTCATCGGGCTCACCTCAGAGTAATGCAGATAAAAGTACTGGCTACAAGGTATGCATAGTGTCACAAGCTGATCTAGACATAGTACAGTTGAAGATGCGAGGTGCCAACTGCATGATGGTCCAGAATGTGCCAGGAATGGCCTACATCATGGTTGCAATGGATCCATGTTGATTTTCCCAGGCCATTTATGACATCAATATTATTGGTGGTAGCTGACACATGCCCTAAATTGCCTGAGGCTTTACTATGAACTTCATATCTTCTGCTCACATCATTGATGCACTAAGATACCTTTTTGCAAGAAAAGGAGTGCCACAGCAACTAGTAAGTCATAATGAGTATTACTTATGTCAACTGACTTCCAAACATTCCTTTATAAAAATAGCATTTGACATATTATCTCTGCCCTCTAGTACCCAGTATCTAATGGGCTTGATAAGAGGTATATATAAAACCTTTTATAAGAATTTCAAGTATTACCCTTCAGTTGATGGTGGTCATGTTTTATTTTTGTTTGTTTGTTTGTTTTGTCTGTATAGCAAAATGTAAGGCATTCAGTTACTAATCAGATCTCAGAAATTTTGCTCATGAGCCGCGGTGGTGGTGCTGTGGTAGCGTTGTCGTCTCACAGTAAGATGCTGTCCGGTTCGATTCTCAGCTAGAGCGTCTTCTGCATGGAGATATGTGTGAATGGGCGTACCTTCGTTGAAGGCTGTGCATCAGAGCTGGTAACTCAGCACGTAAAAACCAACTACCAATCATTAGCGGACCGGAGTTCCATTGTGGTGACCCCTAACCGGGAAAAGCCAAAAGACGCAAACAAACAAGCAAACAAGAGAATTTACTCTGTTCAGAACTGGGCTTTTGTGCAAACCTTCAAAAATTTATCCAAGACCAGCAAAACAAGCATGGCCAAAGAGCAATATAAAGGTGAAGCAGTTGGGACTCGTGTCCTATAAAGTTGAGGTGGCCTGTGGTATAATTAGCTAGGTGCTGTGTTGACCAACTGAGAAATTTCAGACTGAGCAAAGCCGAGGAATACCTTACTCTACCTGTTGTTGTTGTTGATCCTCAGCCAGAACTATCAATCTGATGTTGTTAATCTTCATTCATTCCTTACTGATGGGGTGATGGTTTCGTCCACGGAACTGAGTCGGCCTTATACCAGGCTCTTGCCAGCCAAAAAACTCTCGAGATAAGCTTTTATCCATAGTACCCCTCTCCCTGTTACCTCAGATCTCGTTTGCTGCATAGCCGAAAAGCCGTGTCAAGCCAGCTTTCAGGTAAGTACTTGGAAGTTTTTTCATATTTAAACCGCTTATTGAATAATTTCCTTCCTTTTTTTAATCTACTTTTTCCCCTGTAATCTATTGTTAGTTTTCCCACTCTTTCTCTCTGTTTTCAATTAAATTTCAGTAATTCTAAAGTACCATTAGTGGTACGGACTTTTCCCTTACCCTCTGAGGTAAATTTTTGAATACCATTGTTGGTATTTTCCCCGTCCCTTTCTCTTTCTTTCTCTTATATATATATCTATATATATATATATATATATATATATATATATATATATATATATATAAAAAATTTCTTTCTATTACTGTTTGTAGTTACTTAGATATACTGTTGTGCACTTTGTCTGAGAAAAAAGGAATATCAAGTTTCAAACAGTGCGACCAGTGTGGTCACAAAATGCCAAATTGTGACTTACATGTGTCTTGTGTTTTTTGTTTGGGGGTTCTTCATCTTTCAATCCAACCTCCTTGTACCATTTGCCAAGGATTGAGCTCTTGAACCCTTAATGAGAGAAAAAGTAAGTTAATTTTGAAGGGCCTCCTTAAGTTGTCCTTTTCAGAGGCTATTTCTGTGTCGGAGGGCTCACCACCTCTTCGAAAAGAGCACAAAAAGAGACCACATTTGATTCCTTCTTCACCCTCGTGTGATAAGAAACAGAAGCCAAGACAAAAAGTTCCAAAATTGACTTTGTCGGCTCCAGAGCTGAAATTGTTTTTTATGGTACCGTCTTCGGTACCATCTACAAAAACTGTGTCATCGGTGCCTGTTACAGCACTGACAATGTCTACAGCACCGATATTGCCTAAACTGCAAATTTCTACCTCGGTGCCATCAGTAAAAATCCTATCCTCAACACTGATCACAGCACTGGCCATATCTACAGTACCAAGCTTGCCTAGAGTGTCTGCCCCATCAGTTCCGATACCAGACAAACCTCCAATACAGGTCTCCATTCCTGAGACCTTGGTGCCGATAGACCACTCTGCATGCACCTGATACTCCCCTATGGTGGATCCTTTCTTGGGGCAACAGTATAACCCTTTCTTAGAATGGCCTGACTCCCCATCAAGGATATATACAAGATCGACCCGGAGCCTTTCTGAATTAGATGTGGTGTGTCTTGTGGACCAGCTGCTAATGGCCAGAGGGATTGTTACACCTTCCAAAACTCCTTTCCCATCTGGACTTGAGACTTTATCTCTATGGACTCCATCTTATTCTCCTCCTTCAACCTCCTTCCAGGCATCAAAGTTTTTGGCACCAATGCCCTTTATGGTTCCCTTGCCTTCGGTTCACTGGTGGATCTCCACCATGGTGCCGGAGCCGACCCTTTGGCCTTTGACTCATTTGGAGCCGGGTCATCCTCAGGATCAGGACTGAACTGCGGGCTCCGAGGTGCCTGGTACAGCACCATTTTTTTCTACATCGCCATCTACCACGGTTCCAGGAGTTCTGATGGTATTGAGTCCCCTTGGGGGTCTGTACTTGGGAGTGGGTTCGCTGGAGTGAGGTGTGACCCCGGTTCTGAAGTTGTCCTTCTCAGTTCTGGGCTCCCATCCCTCTTCAGGCAGACTTGCTTTGCAGGCGATGGAGAGGGCTCTTGCCTCTACAGACAAACTGCCGGTGTTGGAACAACAAATATGTCCTCCTTCTGAGCTGCAGATGACACAGACCACCACATCGGGACATCGAGCACAGGAGTCTCAGGATACCCTAAGAAGAACACAAATTCAACCAACACCATGCCAGTAAAGCGTTTATTGCGATCTGGTACCTCGGCCTTTCGCCTTCAAAGGATCACAAGTACAAAGTGCTGTTAACTATTATTTATACAAAAAATTAAGTTAATCAGCACTAATTATTCAATTAACTTATTACATCATTTCATAATCAAGTTTTAAATTGCTCTACCAGTGTTTCTTTTCTTATATATCAAAATTAAAAAATACAATCAGAATCAAAATGCCTTCAAATATAATATTCTTGAACTATAAAGTTCCATATATTTTTATTAACAAATATGTGAAAGAATAAATGTAATATTGATTGCTACTAAGTAATTCATACTATTTGTAAAAAATCAAAAAAGCAAATATTAATCATTAAATGTTATGTATACATTTTGTATTTATTATCTTACTATATATCAAAATACACTGAAATGTATGAGATATAAAAAATAGTATCACTTATATAAATCCTTTATATCAAATATCTAATAATCTATAATGACTATAAAGACTTTTTCATAAAATTTGATCTTTTATAAACAATTATAATCTTTACATGCCATTTATATATAGGGGAATTTGTTAATATTTAAATAATTAATTCTAAATTTAATCCATGTGGTTTCAATGTATTAAATTTCAGAATCATTCTGGTCTCTAATTCAAGTAATTTTTGAACCAATAATCCCCCATTTTCACAATTGAAGGGTTTACCCAAAACACAAAATTTTAAACTGCCTGGGTCACCTTTATGTTTTTCCAAAAAATGTTGGGCCACGGGACTAAGTTCATTTTTGTTCCTAATATCTTTTAAATGTTCTAAAATTCGAACATGAACCATTCTTTTTGTTTGTCCTATGTACCAAGTATTATGGCATGAACAACCTAGGATATATACCACTCCCAATGATTTACAGTTGAAACAATATCTAGCTTTAAAAGACACACCATTGATATTTGTTAAATTGTTAATTCTTCCACAAACACTGCACTGCCCACATATATAAGTACCTACAGTAATATTTCTCCTTTCCTCTTCACCTTTACTGAAAAAGTTATAATTTAATAACTCCTTCAGATTTTTCCCTCTTTTGTAAGAGAAAATTACGTTTTTGGGGAACATAAAACCTATATTATCATCCTCACAAATCAGATACCAGTACTTTCTTACAATATTGCATAATTCTTTTGATAAAGGGAGACTTTATCTCTATGGACTCCATCTTATTCTCCTCCTTCAACCTCCTTCCAGGCATCAAAGTTTTTGGCACCAATGCCCTTTATGGTTCCCTTGCCTTCGGTTCACTGGTGGATCTCCACCATGGTGCCGGAGCCGACCCTTTGGCCTTTGACTCATTTGGAGCCGGGTCATCCTCAGGATCAGGACTGAACTGCGGGCTCCGAGGTGCCTGGTACAGCACCATTTTTTTCTACATCGCCATCTACCACGGTTCCAGGAGTTCTGATGGTACTGAGTCCCCTTGGGGGTCTGTACTTGGGAGTGGGTTCGCTGGAGTGAGGTGTGACCCCGGTTCTGAGGTTGTCCTTCTCAGTTCTGGGCTCCCATCCCTCTTCAGGCAGACTTGCTTTGCAGGCGATCGAGAGGGCTCTTGCCTCTACAGACAAACTGCCCGTGTTGGAACAACAAATATGTCCTCCTTCTGAGCCACAGATGACACAGACCACCACATCGGGACATCGAGCACAGGAGTCTCAGGATACCCTACTCTGAGGTCCCCCCTCTTTGGAGTCCTCATCAGAAACTCCCACTGAAGAGGTACCACATAAGAGGACATGCAAGAGGAAGCACATAGACTCCCCTGAGGAGTCCCTCACTGAAGATACGGATTACAATGAAGGGAAGGGGTCCCCACGGTAGCCCCATGATGATGTCACCTTTGGAGATATCCTGGAAATCCTGAAACAGAGGGGTGACTGGAAGCCCACCAGCCCTTCCTCCGAGGAATCTGTATTCCTGCAGGCTTTTCATGCTGGACTCTCTACTTCCTGGGTGACCCTGCCTGCAGATGAGCTGGTTCAATTCATCATGCAGTGAGCGTGGAAGTGTCCTGATACAATTGAGCCAATCCCATGGAGACCAGACAAGATTTTATCCCCTCCCAAACAACATCCACACTGGTCCAAGCGTCTTCCTATAGACGCTATGGTGGTGGTGGCTGCCACTAAGAAGGAGCTTGCAGAGGATATCCAGACTGTTCACCCCCCCAAACAAGGAGTCTCAGGCAGGTTGGGGAAGTGAGTCTTTGCATCATCGAACTTTGCTGTTAGGTCTTTGAACTACCTGGCACATTTCACTAGGCTTCAGAGAGACTTAGTATCCAAACTCTCCGAAACCTTAGCAGGAGCAGTCTCTGGCAAGGTACATGACAAGGTTGCCTTGCAGCTTGCTACCCTGGAATCCATATCCAACTCCTCCATGTGTTTGATTTCCCACACTACTGAAGGAGTGCTAGAGCGGCTGGTTCAGGTGTTGTTATGAGACGTCACACCTGGATGCACCTCTGTGACTTTGCAGACCCTTTTAAGTCTACCTTTCTGAATGCTCCAGTGGAAGCTTCTTCACTTTTCGGCCCACAAGTAAAAGACACATTGGCCAAGTGTGAGAAGGATGGGAAGACCCTGTCTACCATGGGCATATGTTTTTCAACCCCTCAACGTCCCTACTCTAGGAACCAGAGGATTGGAAAGATGTGGCACAAGAAATCTCAGGGCCCTTTCCATGACACACTTGATGAGTTTACACCTTGAGGCAGAGGGGGTAACTCTTCCGGAAGGTGCCCCTACAGAGGCAGAGGGGGTCTGCATAACCAGGGGTCCAGAGATTCCTTCTCTGGACAATCCTATCAGCACTCCTGAGGAGCGGCCCAGTTGCTTTCCTCTGGAAGCAGTTTGGGGACAATTTTCCCTGCACCTTTCTGCCTGGCTAACAATAACTACAGATTTGTGGGTGCAGCGGATCATAACCAGAGGTTATCATGTCCCATTCAATCTTTACCCAAAATCATCCAAACGAATTCCCGACATTCCACCCAGTCAAAGAGAAATGGCAGCTCAAGAAATACAAAAGCAGCTTCAAAAAAGAGTCAACCAGACAGTCCCATCAGACCAGATAGGATCCAGATTTTACTCAAGATTCTTTTTAGTGCTAAAAAAAAACAGGGGACTGGAAACCAGTTCTAGATCTCAGCATTCAGAACAAATTTGTCAAACAGGAAAAATTCTGGATGGTCACAGTTCAGTCTATCCTTCTGTTCTTAGAGAAAGATGATTGGATGTGCTCAGTAGATCTTCAGGATGCATATTACCACATAAAAATGGACAAGTGCAACAGAAGATTCCTTCACTTCCAGCTAGGAGCCAATCACTTCCAATTCCGTGCACTGCCCTTCAGACTCTCTGCAGCCCCCAGAGTGTTCAACAAGTGAATAGCAGTGGTAACAGCTCACTTGAGACTTCAAGGATTACGGGTGTTTCCATATTTAGACAACTGGCTCCTCACCGCCCCCACCAAGCATCTACTGGAAATAGCTCTAAACTACACTCTCAAACTAGCAGAATCCCTAGGAATCTCAATAAACTGGGGAAAGTGCAACCTGATTCCCTCTCAAACTGTGGAATTTTTTTTTTTTCAATAGTATTTTTTATTGTTTTACTTACTCTATTACAAACATTCACAAAGAAAAACATAGGTGATGCTCATACAGTATTTGTAGCAGTGTTTTTAAAACATATTTACACTATTTACATGAATGCTTCCATATTCTCTCTTAAAAATAGAAGATGGGGTTGTTTTCTCCAGGGTTCATATCTTAAAATAGTATATTTCCAGATAATGTTATGTTTTTGTTGCGTAACTTGTTGATTTATTACAGATTCAAGGTTTTATGCCAGTATGATATTGAAAATATGTTCCCATAATTTCAGGTTATAGGGATTCTTGTTTTGTTTGTTTATTATGTGTTTGTGGGCTAATATATGTTTTATCGCTAAGATCTTGAAATTTCCCCATGAAGTTTTATATGGGGTCAACCAGTTAGTAGCTATGTTAAGTTTCATTAGTAGAAAAATACTGATGAGGATGGTTATTTGGGTTTTGGATAGGTTATTTGGGGGGATATGTAATATCGTAAATTCCCAAGTAAGTGTTGATGTCTGATAGCCCATTTTTTGTAGTTGTAGTTTCAGGGAGTTCCATAGTTTAAATATACATTTGCAGCTCCAGAACATATGCAAAAGGTCAGCAATTTCATCTTTACAATGTGGGCATTTGGGAGAATTTTTAGGATTGAATTTATGCAAGCTAAGGTGAGCATAGTATGCATTATTGTATATCATAAGTTGGGTAAATGTTAATTTTTGGAGGGAAATGGATTTTACCGTTAAGTTAAATGCTTGTGTTATTTTCCTCAATCAATGGTATTTTTTTTCCCAATAATTAGATAGGAGTAAATGGTCTTGATATTGCATGTCTTTTATCAATTTGTATGAACATGTTATAAATTTGCTACTTTGTAGAAGGACTTGAGTTAGTGAGGTACATTTCAATAAATCATCTTTATTAATTGATATATTTTGAAGGTAGCTTGTAGAGATTTCCTTAATTTGTCTTAAGATCAGTAGATATGATTTGGGAAGGCCCAGTTGATGTCTTATTTCATGAGCGGAGGAGTTTAGATATGGATATATATCTTGTATTATTAAGTTAATTATGAGTGGGAATCTACTCAGGTCTCTTAGCTGGTTATTAATTTTCAAGTTAGGATTTTTGTGGAAGGGTTGTAGGATCATCATGTGTTGGAATAGATTTACTCATCTAAAAAGATTTTGTGTTGGTGTTATCTGATTTCTGATGGGTTCCATTAATGTTTTATAGTTGTCTCTATTTAAAAAGGGTAGTGATTTGGGATTTATATTCTGGCTTTCAATGTGTTTAAAGCCTAATCTTAACCAGTGTGGGGACCAGTTATTGCTTTGTGTATCGTAATTTGCAATTCTTAGAATTCTGTTGGCATTTATGATTAAATAGTAGTTTTCAAAGTTAGGTAGATCTAACCCACCTTTGTTTTTCGGGGTCATCAGTTTATCATATGATAGTCTACTTTTTTTTGGTTTCCATATAAATTTAGCGAGTTCAGTGTTGATTTGTTTAAAAAAATGTTTAGGTATTACCACCTGTGAAGACGTAAAAATGTATAATAATCTGGGCAAAATATTCATTTTAATAATCGACACTTTTGCTAGTGGTGGTAATTTCAGATTTACCCATCTCATTAGGTCACATACAATGTGTTCCCAATTTTGTTTAATATTATTAAGATAAAAGTTTTTGTTATCTGTAGAAAATGTGATTCCTAAGTATTTGATTTTTTCCTCTGATTTTAGATGTCCTATCAATGGTAGAAGTGAGAAAGGTTTCGGGGTTCTCAGAGGAAAAATGTTGTTTTTTTAAGGTTTATTTTATAGTTTGATATTGCTGCAAAGTCTTCCATAGCAGATAGTATTTTTTTGGTGTCTGAGATTGGTGTAGTACAATATATGTTAAGGTCATCAGCAAAAGCTGACATAGATATTCTTGTGTCATAAATTATTGGGGCATTATGATATATATTTTGCTTAATGTTTAAGAATAGGGGTTCTAGATATAGGTTAAATAATAGAGGAGATAGAGGACATCCTTGTCGGGTACCATTTCTGATTTGAATTCTGTTAGACCATGTTTTATTTATATATAATGTTGTATAAGGGTTTGTGTATAATGTTTGTAAAGTTAGGATAATTTTTTGAGGTATATTAAAGTAGGGTAAGATCTGAAATAAGAATTTTATATTGACTCTATCAAAGGCCTTCTGTGCATCTGTAATGAGTGCATACATGTTTAGATTCTTTTGAATAGCATATGATATTAATGTGTGTAGTGTTAGAGTATTATCACTGGCTTGCCTAGATGTTACAAAGCCAGCTTGTTCATTAGATATAATTATATTAGAAATTTTCTTCAGTCTGTTGGCCAAAATAGATGTCAGAATTTTTGTGTCAATATTTAGGAGTGATATAGGTCTATAGTTATCTGGGTTCAGAGGATCTGTCTTTTCTTTGGGTATGAACATTGTTTTGGATGCATTAAAATGAACGTCATTAATTTTATTGTTTATTATATAATTTAATATGTGCAATAGAATTTGTGCAATAATGCTGTAGAACGTTTTGTAAAACTCTGCGGTAAGACCATCTGGGCCAGGAGATTTGTGTGATTTCAGTTTTTTAATTGTTGATATTATTTCTTCAATGGATATTGGTTTTATTAGATCTTTCTGTAATTTCTCATTAATTTTTGGAACGTTAAGTTTTTGTAGGAAGTCGTTAATATTTTCGTTTGTGGGTGGGTTTTTTTGTTCTCCATAAATTTGTGAGTATATCAATTCAAAGGTGTTGATAATATCTTCAGTTTTTGTATAAGTTTTATTCTTATAGGATATTTCGGGAATTTGAGAGGGTGATTTCGACTGATTGATGATTCTTGCTAATGCCCGAGATGGCGTTTGTATATGATTAGCATATTTAGCAAGTAATTTAGTTTCATGGAATGATAATTTATTATTTTGAATCAAGAAAAGGTCTTTTTGGCATTTCAATAAATCTGTTTCAGTTTGCGTGTTATGATTTTTAATTAAGTCCTGTTCTAATGATTTGATTTTATCCTCTAGTAACTGTTCCTCTCTGATTTGGGTTTTTTTATAGTAAGAAGCTTTTTGGAGAAAGATACCTCTTATTTGGGCTTTAGTTGCCACCCATTCAATATCAGGGGGGTGTTGCTGTTTTATTAACTTTACTAGTGAGGATTTAAGTATATCCTGTATTTCATGAACAATTTCTTTTTTATTTAAAAGATTGGGGTTTAAGGACCAGTTATATCCCCGATAAGGTGTGTTGTTTCTTGTATCTTTAGTGATGTTTAGTGTAATTTTAGAGTGGTCAGACAAGTAGCGGGCATGAATAGATACTGTGGGGTCAATATTGATTAGTGTTTCTGAAATTATAAAGAAGTCAATTCTTGACCACATTTTATGACAGTTGGAGTAAAATGTAAAGTTATTTGGGGAATTTGTTTTATTACCATATTTAAAGGGATCATAAAGTTTAAAATCATATTTAAGTTCGCTTAATGCTAGTGTTGCTTGGTTATTGCATGATCTCTGTGGGCTTGATTTATCCTGTTTAGGGTTTTGGTAAGTGTTCCAATCTCCTCCTATGATTATGTAATGGTTGTTATATTGATTTAAGATAGGATATAATGAAGTAAAGAAGGAATGTTGATTGTTGCACGGTGCATATATATTGAGAAGTATAATGGGCTTAACATAAACGGTACTTGAAAGAATCACATAGCACCATCTACCTTCATTATCTATTTTTGATTCTATAATTTTGTCTTGATAGTGATCTTTAATGATTATTGCTACACCGGCACTATTAGTTTTACCTTCAGAGGCTACTATTTCTCTTATCCATTTTTTCTTTTTTATTTCTGACCATTGCTCATTGGTTAAATGAGTTTCCTGAAGTAGTATAAAGCTTGCCTGAGCCTGCAGAAATAGATGAAGAAAGAGTTTCCTTTTTTAATGTTCTGGAGCCATTTAATATTCCATGAATCTATTTCCCACATTCATCAATCTTTATTTTGTTTAAGTAGTCTTGAAATAGGTGTATATATATTGGCTTAAGTTGATTTTTTGTTAAAAGTATGTTATGGAAGCATTCTTTAATTCCCGTCTCTCCCCTGTGCCTACCCACTGACCTCCTGGACCAGGAATTTAACAGGACCTTACAAAGATTTAGTTTTGTCTTTTTTCGTAATAATAGTAAATAAAAACTTTGCATGTTCGCGTATGGGAGGTAAAGGAAACTTATTGGTCCTGTAGATCCTAAACTTATTTGTACAAAGCCTATCCCACTCATCCCCTAGCAAACACTGTTACTAAATCTACGTCTCTTCTTGTTAGATTTAATTATGTGATATCAAAAATTTGAGTGGCCCTTTACACCAGGTCTGAATATAACTCCATATAAGGGGCATCAGTTAACTCCATTAAACATTAATAGTATTTAAGAAATTTAAAACTAAAGGTTGATTATCTCTAATTAGATCAATAACTATATTCATAAAGGATATAACTTCCTTGTCTAGTCTTATTTTGTGTGTGTTTCTGCCTCCTCTAGGCCAGGTATTTATAACTCTGTTTGTACCTTGTCTTAGTTGGGGGAAGTATTCAGATTCTGAACTTCCAGTGAAATTCGACTTCTAGGATCTATCATTTTATTGTCATTGCCCTGAGGTTTTTAGATTTTGAATGGCATTGTGTTAGAAAGGTCTTAAGGCAATTGTTCTCTAACCTATATTTGGTATTCATCATATACTGGATTCTGTAAATTCTAATTAAGTCCTGGAGAAAACAACATAAATAAGTAGCAGTTCAGGCTTATATAAATGTATAGTATAGACACAAATAGTTAGGCATTTCATTGGAGAACCAACTGATAGTAGGTTACAGCAATTAGTAGTTAGCAGTCAGTTAATTTGTTAAAGTAAAGTACATTAAAAATTATTCCAAGCATCTTTGTTGGATCATCGTATAGGAGTTTATAAAGGTGTGTCATATGAGTGTTTTTTTTTTTTTTTCCCTTTGGGTTCGTGCAATTTTAAAGTTGTATATATAAGATATACTTGGGGCCTTAGACCATCTAAGGTGTTTCTATTCAGTAATGCTGTATGGTTATGTCATGTAGGTTAGTAACAAAAAGAAGTAAAAACTCAATTGCCCTGTTTGTGTGTATGTATTTATGTACATGAGTGTATGTGTGTGCGTGTGTGTGTGTGTGTGTGTGTGTGTGTGTGTGTGTGTGTGTGTGTGCGCGCACTACAATGTGTAAGCAATATTATATGTGAGTGAGTGTGAACATTTATTAGAATGTGTATACAATATCATAGGTGTGTGTGTATGTGCATTTTGTATGTAATATTGAGAAGTTATCTTTTGTTACTTTCCTAGAAAGATAGTCACTAAGTTATTGCAATCATCTTGAACATGTTGTAATCTGAACAAGGTTAGGTGTCCTATGAATGGATTAGTTTATTTGTGTTGGTGCACGTACTGAGGATTTGGAATGCAAGACCCATGTCAATCAGCACCATATCCTCTGAGTATAAGATCACTGCTCTTTATGAGGCCTCTCCAACGTTAGTTGTTGTCATAATCTGAAACTGTGTTTAGATGTGAACTAGAGAAAATTACCCTTTACTTTCTCAGTTTTAGATTTATGATAATACTTTCATAAATGCCCTTTGTTAGTTTAATGAAAATTGGATGAGCATGTCTGAGCATCAGAAAGATAGCTTTCCTTGAGAGTATGCAATGGTATTTAGCAAAAGAAATGCTTTTCATTCATCTCATTTGCACAAATTCAGAAGATATTAGGAATGAGTAGGAATAAAGTATAGGAAGTAAGTATAGGTATTGTGTTGCAAATAGATTTATCCCCTTCTTTTTGCTATCATCTTTAAAAATTTTGTTTTAAAAGTTTAGCAGACTGTTTTGGATCACTGGGATGAAGAGCATTTTGTAAGATTCTACTTAAATAGGTTAGTAACTTAGACAGGGCAGTGATTCTGAAGTCTTATTTTATAGTATTCTCACAACACAGGAGATTAAATTTGCTTATACAGTAAACAATCTGCAGTGCTGCTTTTTATATCAGAATTCATTGCATCTGTGCAGATAGGTGTGTCACATAGTAAACAAGCACTCTGTGTTTTTTTGTTTTTTTTTCAGAGCTGTTGTTCTTTTGTCATGTTATCCCACTAGTTCTTATCTAGTTATTACTATAGTTTGGGAGTATAATTTGATTATGGCGATGCATCTCTAGAAATTAAATTATATGTAATGGTTTATTTAAACTTCAATTTTTTTTTTTTTTTTTTTTTAATTGACAATTTGTTAATGATCTATATAGAAATTTTCTGTTTGTATTGTTTTTGTAGGTATGCCAAATTTCCTTTATCTGGGGAGTATTTACCAAGTGCTAGATTAGTTAACACTGTGTATTGAACAAGAAAGCTTGGCTAGATTTTCTGGAGCAGTACTGGAGATGTTCACTGCTACAGCTATCATGTCCACCATAAATTCTGGACTGTTACTGTAATTCCTGTTTTCCTAAATAAAGTGGCATATAATAAAAGAATATTATTAATATTTCCCTCGTAAAAGTTGTTATAAGATTAGATATATAAGGAAATGTTTGAGAAATAATATTTACAATTATAGGGCAATGGGAGTGTCATTTAACATTTTTACACGTGTATTTCTTGTTTGTGTAATTGTTTATTACTGTTTCTTTGTTTACAGTTCCTTTAGACTTCCCTCTGATCTTCCAGACCTCTAAGCCGGTTGCTTAGCTTCTCGAAGGGGGACTCAGATTGCTGGCGGACTTCCGGAAGCGCTACATCTTGAAGGCGACCACGAATGCTGCAAACTCACTTTCGGTTCCTCTCGCGTGGAATCCAGCATGATGCACAGTTCGTATAGTTCCTGTTTCAGGTCTCGCGGTTTGAAGAATGGGAAAATGGATGCGCCAGTTCTAATACAAGGCCTAGGGCAGTAAAACACCAGATATAAGCAAAATAAGACCTCGGCTGTTGGTGGGAGCTGAATCCGATCTCGATGGTTCAGGAAGATGGATCGGAACTTGAAGCTAGATCTCTATGGCAGGATTGGATTTAAATACAGACAAAAAGGTATTTTTTGCTTCACTTTTGCTGGTAACTGAATATTTGACCCCATCGACCGAGAATACTAAGGTATTTGGGTATTTCATTTGAAATTTTAGCTTTTTCTCGATCAGAAATCTGCAATAAGGGGATAACATCTGTCTGATTTGTCTAAATTGTAGAGGCAAGTCCTGTAAAATGTACATGTAATGTAATGTACATGTAAGGTAATGTACCGTGGAATTTGTAGGGGCAAATTTCCATACACATGCTTGCCTAATCTCTCTTCCGGACCACAAATTACACAGGATAAGATCCCAGATTCGGGTGATACTCTATCAAAACCTAGTCCCTGCTCAGGTGGTTCTTCAACTCCTGGGCTCCATGGCAGCGTCAATTACCATAGTGCCCTTAGCAAGATTACACATGAAAATTCTCCAATGGCTCCTATTGACACAGTGGTATCCCTTGCACCATCCACTGTCCTTTCAGATACATATAACTCAATGATGCAAACCGGATCTAATGTGGTAGATGAAGCCAGATGAACAGCTATGGAGTCGCCCCTTCTGCCTACCTCAGCCCAGGGCCACAGTGACCACGGACGCTTCCCTGATAGGGTGGGGGGGCTTCACCAAGGGGAGACTGTCCTTGGCACTTGGTCAGACAAAGAGGCCAATCTGCATATCAGTGTCCTAGAACTGAGGGCAGTCCTTCTAGCATTGCAAGCATTTCAATCCACCCTCCTGTCGGGGACAATTGCTATACAGTCAAACAACATGTCAGTAGTCTGGTACATCAACAATCAAGGGGGAACCAAGTCCTACCCATTGTGTAGAGAGGCCATGAGAATTTGGCAACGGGCAATATCTTCAACCGCTTTCTGATAGCAACGCATACTCCCGGGGTTTCGAATGTGATTGCAGACAAGCTGAGCAGATGTATTGTACTGCCTCATGAGTGGTCCCTCAATCCAGTCATGGTGGCAAAGATTTTCAACCGCTGGAGTCAGCCCTGCTGCAATCTTTTTGCCTCCCCACTAAACAACAAATGCAGCAGCTACTTTGCCCTAATCCCACCACAGGGGAAATCTCCGAGGGAATGCTCTGATACATGATTGGCTCATGGGACTTCTGTATGCCTTCCCTCCCTTCCCCTTCATTCCCCTTATTCTAAAGAAGGCCCTTCATCTGAGAAGCAAAGTAATCCTCATTGCCCCTTACTAGCAACAACAGATATGGTTTCCCTTCCTTTGGCCTCCCCTAATACGCCAGCCGTGGATTCTGGATCCAACTCCGGAACTGATCTTGCATCCACAAGGGTTGACGCATCCCAACCTTCCCAGTCTCAATCTGACAGCTTGGTTTCTCCACTTCTGGTAATAGCCAGGCAGAGTAACCTTTCCTCTCATGTATGTAATATTCTTCTGGCTTCACAAAAACCATCCACCAGGAAAATCTATCTCAGCAAATGGAAGAGATTTCTTATTTGGTCCAAACAAAAGAAACTAGATCCTTGCTCAGATCCTGTTACTTTGGTTTTAGATTATCTCTCAAATCTTCTACATTCAGGGGAGGCAGCCTCCACAATTCGAGTCCATTTGGCTACAATTTCAAACTTTCATGACGGTTTCCAAGATTCATCCCTAATCTCCCATTGCCTCTGCAAGACCTTTTTAAAAGGGGTCTTGCACATCAGACCTCCTTTCAAAGAACCGATTGATCATTGGTATTTAATGCTGGTGCTACAATCTCTGACACAACCACCTTTTGAACCTGCGGATTCTTGTGATATGAAGTTTTTGGCTTGGAAGTCACTGTTTTTAGTAGCCATAACTTCAGCTAGATGGATATCTGAGCTTCAGGCCTTATGTATCAAACGCCCTTACATAATCTTTCATAGAGACAGAGTATCACTCCAGACTTACCCCGCCATCCTTCCGAACATTATCTCAGAATTGACAGTTAACCAGATGATTGACCTTCCTGTCTTCTTTCCACACTATTTGAATAAAGGAGAATACTGCCTCCATTTGTTGGATGTACATAGACAATTACATTTTTATATGCACAGAACAGAACCAATACATAAATTGGACCACTTTTTTGTGTCTTTCTCAGGTCTAAAATTGGGGGACCTTGTTTCTAAAGTGACCTTATCTAAGTGGTTGAGAAACTGTATATCCTTCATTTACCAAAAGAATAACATTCTTCTACCGAGCAAGGTCAAAGCACACTCAACCAGATCAATGGCAACCTCTGTAGCTTTTCATTCAAGGGCTTCAATGGGTGATTTCTATGCACCTGCAACCTGGTCTATTCCCCATACCTTTATTACTCATTACAAATTGGACCTGGTCTCCAGGGGAAGAGCATCCTTTGGTTCAATGGTACTCAGGAACATTCTTCCATAAGGGCCTCCCATCAGTAAGGAATGAATGAATATTAAAAACATCAGATAAAGAAGTTATGTTCTTACCATAACATTCCATCTGTGTTGTTTATCTTCATTCATTACATCCCACTTACCATCCCCCTCCAGAGGCTCCTGGAGGATCAGATTGGGTCATTTCCTGTATATAGGGTTTCTGCTCAGAAAAAGCCTCTGCTTTCCTATCACGGGCAGACTTGATCTGAGGTAACAGGGAGAGGCACTATGGATAAAAGCTTAGCTCGAGAGTTTTTTGGCTGGCACAAGCTTGCTATAAGGCCGACTCGGTTCCGAGCACTGAACCGACACCCCATCAGTAATGAATGAATGAAGATAAACAACACAGATGGAATGTTATGGTAAGAACATAACTTCTTTTTCCTAACAGAAACTACTGCACAGAGCTAATGTGCATCACTCCCTATGTCTTCCAGAGAGTCCACTCCCATGTCAATAAACCAAGAAGAGGTGTCTGGTGAAGAAGGACACTACCCAACTTGTATTCATAACCTTCCACAGATACTAACTGAGGCTATTTAGTTTTTTTTTGGACATCTAACAGTATGCTATCATAATTAAAAAAGTGGCATCTAACAGTATGCAATAAAATAGTAAGTAATTATCTTAGGCGGAGGAAGTGCTATATATTAGTAGCAGTGGTAATCATGCCTAATCTGCAATCTGTTGTTAATCACTAACTCAGACTAATATGCAGTGATGCTGATTAATAATGTCAATTTTCTCCTAAGAGAATGAAATGAAGCTATGCCAGTTGAGTGCATAAACAAAAAAAGCAGTGCAACATCTCTTGCCTGTTTTCCTTGCATAATTATTTTGCTAGTATCTGGAGCACAAAGACACTACAAGTAGCAGACTTAAATAAATGATTGTGCTTGACAAATTAGTTTAAAAACACACAGAATAAAATAAAAAAAGAATATCATTGCTGGCTAAATTTCCAGTTTACTAGCATTAATAATACCCCCGATAGAATCAGCAACCATGATAGACCAAACACTCAACTTTCTTAGCCACCTAAAGAAATCTAGAAACAAAATTAATACTCTGTTAGCCACCTAAAGAAAACTAGAAAGAAAATTAGCATCTTCTTTTTTGGGAAAGGAAAATCTCTCCATGTCTAACAACTCCAACTAGACTTGCAATTAGCAAATGCATCCTTCTAGCCCAACTTGAATACGGGCTTCCCATTTTCACTGCTGCCTCTAAGAAATATTTAACCACTCCTCAAACCATCTCAAACAAAATCTGTTGCTTTATCATAAATTCACCAGCACAAGAACACCTCTGGTGCACATTTGCCAAAGGCAACAAGTTACCTATCAAATATAGATCCAGTAGCATAGCTAGAGTAAGGCAGCCACCCTGGGTGCAAAGTGCTATTGGGTCTGATTGGCAGATCCCAATTGGTCTTCAGTTTAATACCAACATTCAGAAATGAATCCCAGTATTGCATTTGTAATCAGAACTGAAGCACTCAGTACTATGTGTGTGGCATAAATCGTAGCAACTGCCTGCTAGAAATTTACAAGAAGTTTGTTACACTTTAAAACAAAAGACGTGTTTATTTTTTATATATAACTTAAGTGCTTTAGCACTCCAGGTGCATAAATTGTTGTGACTGCTTGCTACAAATATAACAAACAGTTTGCTACAGTTTAAAGACAGAGAAGTGCTTTTTTATACTCTTCAAGTTGAAAGAGCTTTTTAGAGTGAGGTGCCAAATCAGGGAATGTCCCTAGGTGTCTCAGCATAGGTAATACCTACTTCTGTGGTCTTTGTTCTTCAGATTTCTACCTTCTGAGTAATTTTTGTCACTCAATTCAATCTCTTATCAAAAGACACTCCTTAAAACCTTAAGAATCTCTGCAAATCACATTGCTTACTTCAAACCCCTCAAACCAAACTGCAGTACACCAACCACTCTTTCTTTAACCTTGCCTCAAAACTATAGGAAGCCCTCCCATCTGATCTAAAAGGCTGTCCTGCTATGTTACATTCCATGAACAACTAAATGATATCTTCAGAGAAAATCTTGCTGCAGGTGTCCACCAGGCCACGTGATAAAGCAAGTTATACCCGACTCCACAATAGCTTATTTTCAGACAATCCATCTCTTGAACTCTTAAACCCTCTTGAAGATACCCCTTTCATCTCTTGATCTTTCTTTTTTGTACTTCCTCCACAGTTACGATACTAAGTATTTACTTAAATATGTAAATTGATAAATATTTTCCACTATCTGTACTTTTTTCTTTTTTTCAGTTGCATTCACTGGGGCTATACTTGCAATTAGTGATTTATGATCAGAGTACCACTCCAGTAAACAAACATAAATTAATACATTTTTTAAATAAATAAAAATAACTGCTCAGTACTTTCCATTCACAACTTATTCAGTTGTCTTAATTCATAAGGGATGTGCCTTTCTACTCTGCCAGGTCTCTCCTCTGCTTTGTTTCAGTTTTATCTTTCCTGAATCGGCTGTTTTCTTCCTCAGACGGCACTATAACATCTATTCATACTTTTACTCTTGTCCTACCACTTTCCATTTCTTACTTTAAGCCTTCTCCTTCTCACTTGCCTATCAGCAATGCTTTTTGTTCGGTAAAGATTGTAAGATCAGGCAAGGCCTTCCATGTGCTTTTCCACACTCCTCTCACATGATTGGTTGCTAGGAACTTTCAGACACAGTCTAGAACAAATACTTATTGACACGTAACCTGATAACAACATTTTCTGAACTCAAAGCTTGGATCTCTCTTATAGGTTCATAGGTTCATAGGTGGGTACTAGGCTATCTGCCCAAAGGCATTTATAAGCCTAGCCAGAATGTGTTGGCTTTCGCTGCCCCCTTAGATTAGTTCCCTGTGCCTCTGTCCAGCAGAGCCATTAGTTCCCTGGGCCACTGTCCAGCAGAGCCACTGCAGTGATCCCCGAGGTAAACTTTCTGTTTCCCATCCACTCGTCAAGGTTTCTTTTGAAGAGTGTTAGCAAGCAGCTCTGTCTAATGTAGATTGGGATCTTGTTCCAAAGCATGGGAAGTCTCTGGGACAGGAATCTATCCCTCCAGCATGTCCTACTTATTGTTGTGGTGAGGTTTAGATCCCTAGAGCATGTGACTCAAGGGGATAAGGTTTTCTTTAGGTGGAGCATGTCCATCAATTCTGGGTTGGACGTGGCCTTGTATGTCAGGCAGAGATCACCTCTGAGTAGGCGGTATGCAACTGAGTACAACTGGAGTTTCTTCAGTCGAGCTGCATAGGGCATCTGTTTGAGGCCATTGATCCTCTTGGTGAGGTACTTCTGTGGTCTTTCCAGCTATTGCAGGTGTCTTGTAAGGTACATCCCAAATGGGGCATTGTACTCTACGATGGGTCTGATGAGTGATGAGTAGAGGGGCACAATTACCTCTTTTGATCTGGATGCGAACCCTTTTGTGATTAGGTGGGCTACGTAGAAGGACTTTCTAACCACTTTGGCAATGTGATTATCAAAGTTGAGATTACTATCTACTTGGGTCCCCAAATCCCTTATTTCGTCTTCCATACTTTGTTATTCCTAAAGGGGACGACTATGCACTTTCTGGCATTTAGCTTGAGGCCATGATTTTGACACCAGGTATCCGTCTCAGTGAGACCCTTTTGGAGGATATCTGTGTCAGCTGGAGAGTCAATTATAGCCCCTAGTTTGCAGTCGTCTGCGAACTTGGTCAGCCATAGTCCTCCTGTTCTTGCCTGTACCTCTGAGAAGTATATGCCGAACAGGAGGGGTCCTAGGACTGAGCCCTGGGGAACACCACTTGTAACCGGTTTAGAGACAGACCTAGCTCCCGCAACTCTCACCATGTGGGTTATGTCCGTGAGCCAGTTGGCAACCCATCTTATGACACAGGGGTTTTTGTTCAGGCTGGTGAGCTTGTCTATAATACCAGAATGGGGAATGGTGTTGAAGGCCTTAGCGAGGTCTAGGTAGGCTGTGTGTACCACCTTTCCCTCATCTATAGCCTTGGTAACTGTCTCAAAGAAGTCTACCAGGTTTAGGAGGCATGATCTGCCCTTAACAAAGCCAAATTGGGTAGGGTCCAGTGTTTGGTGGTTCCCAATGTCTCTGTTAATGAGTTCCATTATGATGCACTCCATAGCCTTGCAGACCAAGCTAGTCAGGCTTATAGGGCGATAGTTCCCGGGGTCTGTTGTGGCTCCACCTTTGTGGAGCAGAATAACCATTGCTGTGTGCCACTCTATGGGTATGTAGCCTGTGCAGAGTCAGTCTTTACAGCTGAACAATGTTTTTTCTCAGATATAATAATTTAAAGTGATATACTCTATAAAACAGATGCTTCCTCCCTAGAAACTCCCTTCTGTGCAATGTTCATCCAGCCTCCAATTACCTATATATATATATATATATATATATATATATATATATATATATATATATATATATAAAACTTTATCCATCTTATCTGTCTGTCTGTTGCTCTATCTATCTATCTATCTATCTATCTATCTATCTATCTATCTATCTATCTATCTATCTATCTATATGTCTCTAATCATATTCAGAAACATATGTTGTCTTTTTATTGGAGCCTGACAATCATATTCAGTGAGGTCTCATAGATCAGTGCTTAATATCAGTATTGATCGTTATTCTATCCACACTGTCCTGGGCACAATATGCAGGCGACAGCCTTTTAAGTACACTCTATGATTTCCCACACAGACATTAAGATGATATGAGGTCTATTGAATTGTCTGCGATCAATAACTGCCATAGATGACACTCCAGTTCTTGATTTATATTTTTTAGTAATTATGTTTGCCTATTAAAGATGAGCATTTCTGGGATTTTTATAGTGCCCTCCACCCCTTAAAAACTCAGCATTCCCTCCCCTTTGTTGTAACTATTGCTGCTTATATAATCATAAACTTCTCACCCACTGTCATAATTTAGTCATGTCTACAACACTCAGAAAAGGAAACACTTCTGGGCAGCTGTGTGTTGTGTGATCATACAAGTTTTATCTTACCCAGTGGATTTATGAACAAGAGTGGAGCCAGGTATACTTGATGTATTTCAAAACATTTCATTATTCAAAAGCATTATGGCTCATGAAAGACAGAAATATCCATAAATGGATAAACTAATGCTTTCAACAAGTACACATACTCAAGCCTTTTACAGATGATTGCAAATTTGAAAAGCAAGTTCTGATTATGGCCTTAGAAATAAAAAGACAGAATAATGAATAATTTCTTCATTCTGTAGGGTGCAGCATCTCGGGAGATGTGGACATTTTTAAATGGCTGAGATTAGCTGAGAGGGCTATGCTATAAGGCTGAGTATATAGACTGTAAATGTCTAGCTATACTACTGCTTATAGTATTGTTGCTACTATAGTAAATACCAGTTCTCAGACCTCAGCAACTTCCCAGGAAATCTTCCTATTGACCCTTCTATGACCTCCCCTCCCCCTTTCCAGCAGTTTCAGTCAACTGCACTTCCAGGTCCATTTTTAAAATGTTTTCCCCGTATTAGAATGGTCCTTATTATGGCTAGTAATTGGTGTTAATTCCCTCCAGACCTACAAACCCAAATTAGTCATGCATGATCAAGTACTACTACAATACATAAAATATGCATTAACACTACTACTACCAGTAATAATAAGTATATTAATAATAATCACTGTAAAGGTACCACCACCACCACCACATTACTCAGCCATGTTCTAAATATTAAAATTAAGTTTTAATTTTGCAGGTTCTGACTTGCCACCTGCTTTCTTGGCTATTTATTCATTTATTCTTTTCTAGTGTACTCATTTATTCTGTACTAGACATGCAAAATAAAAGTATTGTAAAAATATTGTCACATGAGACCAGTTTACAAGTGTGCAAGGTTTGTTTTATTAAGATACAAACTTCAAAAGTAAAACAAAGCTAATAAAGAGACTTTAAGAAAAGTAATTTGTTTCTTTCATGTTACTATACCTACAACTAAGTTCAAGCAGTTCGTAATAAAATGTTTAAATCTAAAAATTCATCTTAGAGAAAGCATTCTGATTATACATAAAAGAATTACATTTTATTTGTAAAATACAGTAAAATCATGCTAGTACACCTTTTTTTAAGTCAAGACTTACAGAAAGTATGTCACTGATCTATCAGTTTAAAATGTCCTTACATTACATTTCCGTTCTGACACAGAGAAAATTAATACACCATCCTTGCCCTCACCTGTCATGTAGCCGTACACTTAGGCTGACAGAACCGCAAATCTAGATTACCAGGATAGTTTTATGCATGTTTTATAAGAGTATTATATTTCTTAAAGCTCATGGGGCTGTCTCTGAGATTTATTTTTGTTTTATCAACTTAAAATCTAAGGAAAGTTGATACTCCACATAATGTGTATCACAATTAATGAAATCCACACTTCTTAAGAAAAAAGTAAATGGACTTCTAAAGACCTTTGATACTTTCATGACCCTGCAGCACTCATAGTTACTATATTTATGTCAGTCTGCAGGAAGTCGGTTTCCTAATGAGCTTGCACTAACTTATTACCCTGCCTATTATGGTGTGCCCTTTCTTGATGTTATGCAAGCTGTAATCCTCACAAACTGGGTGCAGACAAGTTAATGCTAAGAAGTTTCCAGTACATTTTCAAGTATATTTTCACAATATGAACTATTACTACTGGATCGAATGTATATTTGGAAGTGCATGTAGTCCCCTTCTTTTGATACCTGTATTGCTAACTTCTAATCTGAAGTAGCAATAACACTGGAGTGTATGCCTTAGCACTACACATGCGTCTGTGCATCAGATTTCCATTTCATAAAACACGTGTATGCTGTGCTGGGCAGCAAATCTGACAGATGCAAAAGAGCAGCAACATGAAGTCATTGTCATGCAGCACACAGTTCTAGCTGTAACATGGCTAACACACATTATGACCACAAAGCAAGCAATAAATTCTGATGAAGACAGGTATACACACCCATGACAAAACGAAACACAATGTTGTCTGTACCAGTTACTGTCACAACATTACACTCCACATTCAGAAATGTCTTGCACACTTTGCATAAGTGATCCAGGGTGATAATAACTGCAATAGTGGTGTTTCAGGATGAGAGTGCCCTAGCAATCCTGACGTAATAGGAACAAGCAGTGTGGAACAAGAACACACATATAGCAGCAGTAGTAGCTGTAGAAGCAACTAGGCTAATAAAAAATAAATTCCAAGCATACTTAAATTTACTGCTAATACACACACACACACACACACACATATATATATATATATATATATATATATATATATATATATATATATATATATATATGTAAAACCCCGATATGAACTACAAGAGGCAATTATGGGCACGTTGCAGTGAGTGAGTACTCTTGGCAAACAAAACTGTAACAATACTGATTTCATGAATTCTAACTATGCTCTAAATTAGGAATCAAGTTCATTTCTGTCATGGTATTAAAACCCATAAACAACTGTTGAAATTAAAAAAGAGATATAAAAGGGGAACTTAATCAGTTGGCAAGACTTATGAGCAGTGTGGATAACCACAGGGGAAAAACACAGTCAGCAACACAGACACTATATTCTTCCAAGATGTGTACACAGAAATACAACATGGCATGCAATAATAAATTACCTTTACATTTGTTAATGGATATGAATCCCATTTGCTCATATCTCAGGTTGGGGGCTCCTTATCAGTACTGAAGAATGCAGACCTGTGACCAGAGTTGGATCCAGCACTAGGTGACCTAGACAGCTGCCTGGGGCCTGTGTTGGCTTGGGGGGAGGCAGCTTCATTATAAAAATAAATAAAAAAAAAAAATAGTCGATAAGTAAAAAAAAATTAAAAAACCCTGGGATCCTTCCATAAATACAGCAAGTATTAGGACCCCATGGGAGAGCTTCATTACCTCGCGACTTCTGTAAGCTCCAGACATCTAAACCCGCACAGTAGATTTAAGTAGAAGCTGGGGAGATACAGAGCGACAGGACTGAGGAAGATACAAATGGATAAGTAGCACTGATTTGTTCTGGTGAGGGCACAGCTGCTCTTTCATTTAGAGCAGATGTGTATGTATGAGAAATATCCCAGTTAGGGGCACTGTCTAGTTAAGTAACTGTGCTAAGAATCAAACCCTGAACCTTAATAATTAATGGCAGGTAAGTGCCTTAAACTTCTACACCAACTTCCAGGTTCTCTTTTAATTTTATTTATTTATTTTGTTAATCACTGAGGATTACAGTCTGTCAGTGTCAATCATAGTTTCAAAGCTGTGTTGTTCAGCGTCAGTGGTGCAACAGGTAGCACACTTGCTTTTGGTGCAAAGGTTATGGGTTCTCTTCTCACAACAGGTAGATTGATTGCTGCACTCCTGAGTATATCTTCCTTTGGATGAGATGCCTAGTAACTATGAACCTGCTGTTGGTTTGCCAGCCATTTCTAATTGCAATATTAAAAGCACACCAATTTTTTAATGTAATGTAGGCAATTTATTCTTCAAAGGCAGAGGACACTGAATTTGTAAATGAAACACTGAAATGTAAAGTTGTTTGTCAGCAGCAATCAGCTCTTTAGTTACAGTTCTCTTTAATGTGGAATTATTCATCTGACATTTACTTCTGCAGAGATTGTACATATTGACTGATACTGGTGGATTGTAATGATATAAGTCTGAGTGGCCTTTTATGGTTGAAATGTTCTGATATGGGCAGTTTTGTCCCTTATGGTTCATACATTTTGTTTCATTACTTCCTGGAAAAATGTTCAAAATTAGAAATTTAAAACACACTCTAGCAAGTGGCACTGTACAATGAACATAATTTAATACAATCAGAAAGGTGACTCATCAAACACATACATGTATGCATGGTCCTAAAAATGTGTGCAAGTGGCCCATGGTTTGAAAATAGCCCAAAGGTAAGCTTAATCTGCCACTAGCCAGGTGCATTTTTTTTTAATTTGGGTTTAAAAGTCAGAGAAGTTAACTGTTGTTCATTCTAAATCTGCTTTCATTGTGAGACTGCATTGTTTTGTTTTGTTTAAATGGCAATCACAATTTGTTTTATAAAATTTGAAATAAAAGTTTTAAAATAAATCCAAATATCTGTAAGCATTGTAGAAGTAAAGAAGAAAATAATATGTACACTGACAGGTTTGAACAATGTTTATGGTAACTGGGGAGAAATAGCGCAGTAATGGGACACTGGAATAGCTGCAGGGTGTGGGGTGGCATTCGTTACCCTGCCTAGGCCTCTATTTGACCATGATTTGTCTCTGCATGTGACATCAGGTATCGTACTCATATGACATACTGTCATGCTACCTGTGTATCTGTGATCTACATTGTACAATGGTCACAGTCTCGGTAGACTGAACACACACCTAGTGCCTATAGTGGCAATGTAATCAGATTCTTTGTATGCAGCATCCATTAATACTGTTACCTAGATGAAGTATCTGGAGGCATTAACTATAACCAGTGACTTTAAAATGCTGTTGAATTTCCTGGGCTTCCTCCTTGCATGGTCTCACATATCTGTCATCAAAACCAGGACTTCCTATTCTGATTCTTCCTTACAGTGGCCTTCACCCGGAATGAGGTAGTGTTATATAACCTGTACCTCAGTGCCTCAACTCTCGCCATGTTCATCAGAGACATGCCTTGCAGTTGCACAGCCTCATATAAGGACATAATTGTTATACGTACTACAGTTATATTTCCTGCTGCTGCTACTACAATCCTCAGTTAAGATTTACTCTATGGACACAACACAAATGTCTCAGTAACAGGCATGGCTGTCACACTACATGAGTAATGCAGAACAGTATACAGGAATATGCATAACAGAATGAATACAACCATATTGCAATAATATGTTGTTTCATATTGCAAACTGTTACTGTGATGGAGATAATATAACCATTGCTGCTAATGATGCCATACTAAGGATGTATGTAGTATAAATGGGTAGCCATAGGAGACGTGTGTTTACCTTATACAATACTGATGTGGTATGTTTTACCATATGAGCCATACTGATGCAAAAGCACAGTGAGTGAGCTTTGTAAACAAATATTAGATTTATTAACCAGGTGTTATATATAGTAGGGCTACAGCTACACCAACATTACATGCACTGTAGCAGGATATGCTCAGTACAGATGCAAATTACAGAAAGTACTATACCAGATGTTTCTTTTAGAGAAAGGCTATCAAATTGTTCAACTTTCACTTTGCATCAAACAACTCAACAAAGAATTCCTGGGATCATGATGCAATTTTACTGTAGTGGGATATGCATATTAATGCAAGAGCATCAATGGTCCATATTTATAAACTGTATGTTCAGCATCATTACTTTCATAAGAATTCATCTCTATAGGTGATAATGTTTATGAAGAACTGCACATACCACTAGTATTTAGGGGTCCTAAAAACAAACTTTGCTTACTATACTGAATTACATTATTTTGCTATTTTGTTTCCAAATCTGGACTCTGCTCAAGCAGCACCCCATCCTTGCATGTAGCACAAGCCCTCAGCTCCTTGCTGTAGTGGCTAACATTATCTATATGGTCTGAACCCTGCTCTTTAAGGGTCAGGTAGATGACAGCAATACTTAAGGCTGGTAGATCTCAAATTAAATATTCCAGCTCATCTTGGGAAACCCACGGGGATGTCCAGATCCTGCACTGCGTGCAAATCCTAAAGGGGTGAGCAATTTGTTCAAGCTCTTTTCCAGAACTTGAGCCCACAGTTGCAGCATGTAATATAAGCTGTAGGGCGGGACTGCTTTGTTATATTTTTTACTCGGAGATAAGTAAAAGCAGGGCTCTTTCTAAAAATGCAACTAGTCATAGGAGCATCCCACTGGAAATGCCTGTACCTTATAGGAATGGTTCAGTACCTAGGACAGTCTTTTCCACTTAGCTTGTTCTCTGCTATCCCACTCACACAGTCTGCATGTTATACTATCTGGCCCCCAAACACTGCAGAGGTGGATCAGACCCATTTATTTCTGTTTTTAATATCTCCCTACCCTTTGATGCCACTGTCACGTCCTGTTTCGCTTCTCACTTTGCTTTGCTTTTCATCTTCCATTCTCCTACCTTTGCTGTGTAACACTATCCCTGCTCAGCCTCCCTTACAGTAGTTTACTAAGTGCAGTTCCATGAAATTAATGCTGCTGCCTGCACTGAATGTATTTAATAGTAATGCATTTATTATGCATTCATATAACTGAATGCATAGTGTGGGTGAGCCAGTTTTACTTGTTATATGCAATATAGTGTATACACTGATACTGTTGCTGAGTTAATTGATAGGATTTGTGTTTATTCTCTCTTGTGCAAATTACATATCTATTTGTAACTACAGTTTATGCTACATAGCAGGGTTAATCATTACATCTAGCTTAGAGCTGTGACTATTCACTTGGCTGGAAGTTATTATCCTAGGATCACTAGTCAGATTTTCCATGCTATAGCTTTTGTATGATATAAAATGCTGAATACCATTCCTGAGGTTTAGGTTATTTAGCTTCAGAATTATCAGGTCATGTGTATAAGTGATGATAATGTGCTATGACCCTGCTTTTCTGAACAGATTCTCATTTTTTCCCTTTTTTCTCTCTATCCGTCTCAGATTATGATGCACTAAGTTATTATTTTATAACATTCTGATTTTGGTGCAGTAGTTTTTTCTTGATTCTTGTTGTTGAAGGATGCGCCATATTTGAGGCCTGCAAAAACAGCAGCCCTTGACATCCCACTTTATGGTGCTTTGTGCCCTGTTGTGCTGTGTGTGATACAAAACGTGTGACTTTTACTTCATATATAAGTCTATGCTGACCCATCTCCAGTTTCCTTTAGCATGCATGCCTTTTCACTGATCTTTAAGGAGTACACTTATATCTGTGCTTGTGGCAGTGTTTTCCTACTGCTGTCACAGTATTGCAGAATCCATTTCCATTTCATAATCTTTTGTAGCACATCTCCATACTTCTGAAACACTTCAACAATTATCAGTTTTATTTACAGGACTTTTTCCAAAAAGGTAGGTGGCTCCAGGTCTCCTGTCTTAGTTCTTCTGAGTGTTATGATACCTAGGTTAGCTTTGCATTTCTTGCCTATGAAACATATAAAAGCCTAGTCTGTTCTTAAACAGAATGAACAGTGACATCAGATCCCACTACCATCTAGGGATCCTTCAAACATGTAACTTTAACTAAGTCTGATTTGTATTTTTTATCAATTTTTGCTTACTTTCATTAGTTACTGATCTTATCAGGGCACAAACTAGTTCAGTCTTTATGCAGATTGCCCTTCATGACAAATGCTACTTGTTAATGTGGGCTTTTTCATTGTATTGCCATCTCTGTGCCACTGGGGCACAGCACACGGGTGCTGCTGCTCAGTCATGTCCTTGCCTCATGCATGCTATTAGCAGCTTTCCATATGTTTGTTAGGCAGCAGTGTATATTTAATACAATCTCCCTAACGTAGTGTGGACCCAGTTCTGGTTCCATATGTTTGTTAGGCAGCAGTGTATATTTAATACAATCTCCCTAACGTAGTGTGGACCCAGTTCTGGTTCCATATGTTTGTTAGGCAGCAGTGTATATTTAATACAATCTCCCTAACGTAGTGTGGACCCAGTTCTGGTTCCATATGTTTGTTAGGCAGCAGTGTATATTTAATACAATCTCCCTAACGTAGTGTGGACCCAGTTCTGAGTTACCTGATGTGTTGCTGCACATGTAGTTTCTGCAGTAAGAATTCCACATCAGGCAAATATCTGTGTCAGCAAGCCACAACTGAGTGAGTTGTTTGGGGTTTGTCCTGATAATTAGCACTAAGTGCTGATTCAGGTTTTTCAAAAGCTGTGTTCTATGATTTTAATAATGCACTGCATTAGCAGTGTCTCAGATAATTTTAGTAATAAAATGTATGATTGTAGGTTGCCTCCCAGTAAATAATATAAATATGGACCTTTTCTGTTTGTTTTTTTTTTAACATTCAAAGTTAAAGCTCTGTGCACTGTTTGAAAGATTAAAACAATATTGCATCAGTGTCCTGAAAGGAAGTCGTTTTGCCTTTCTTTTCTTTTCCTACCTCCTATCAGAAAGCAGAGTTATGCAGGGTTACCATTTAAGGAACAGAGCTCAAGGTCAATCATCCTCATCAGGAAATGTCTAATTCACTCACAAATTTTAAACATCTTCTTATTATTTGCAACAAGACTGCAGTAACTGCAATATGCCCTTTGCAGTTTCAAAACTACACTTCACCTGATCAAGAAAGGTCAAGTTTCTGTGTACCATGAAAGGTGAAATATTAGATGAAAACTACTGCAACGAGCTGTCATGCCTCTACACAAAGCAGACATAACTGTATGGTTCATATATTTAGTCTCTTCTATCATCATTCATCTCTGTATCGTCTACCTTCCCCTAATAAAATACATTTTGTGGTGTTTTTTCTGACTCTGCATTCAGCTCAGATAGCTTTTCATCTTTGCATGCTGCTCAGACCCTCAGCTCATTGCTGAAACTGCTGTAGTTCTCCCATGTGGTCTGAAATCTTATGGCTGGATGGTAAAAGTTATTGCTTGAGGCAAGTTAAGCCTTAGAGCATTGATCTTATTAGTTGTCTCCATGATTACCCATAAAAGTTTGGGATTCTGAATTCTGTACCATCCTAAAAAGTGAGCTGTGCAGCTCTCACCTAAAGCGCAAGGCCACATTTGTAACACTTTCAAGAAACAAAAGCTCTAGGGCTGGGGCAGTCTTGTTTTTCTTTATCAGACCTTATCAGTCTTGCTCTCGATTTCAGGCAGCAGGGCATTTCCAGCACACACTGGTGATTGTTAAGATGGTGTCCCAATGCCCTCATGATCAGCAGCCCTACCTTTCTCCACTTGCCGTACCTTGACTCATATTACTTCTATTGGAAGCCATCACAACTATAACTTATTTATTTATTTGTTTTTTTACTGGGATGGTCTGACTGGGTCTACAGAACCCGTTTTCAGCAGAGACCCGGGGAGAAAAGCTCCACATACAGTACAATACAAATACAGTATAATCCAATACAATACAAATTACATTAGAAATACTATACAAAATAAGTTGAAAGAACAAACTATATTACAAGATGTTGCAATATATTACTACACATCTCAACAATTCTATAGATTTAAAACATTATAGACAATAACAGTCACTCTCACCATAAATGATGTAGATAATTCTTTTATAAACTTCACTCCAGAACTTAACTGCAACCATCGTAGACTAAAGCTATATATAGTATGATCAAAATATATAGTAATTTAGCCCCTTCCTATTAGCATATCATTTAATGCCACATATTTTTCAGCAGTCATGATGTCACCAACACGTGGGAGACTATGAAGCCTAAAATACCCTCCCCATTTAAGAATGCCATAAAAGTGGCACCTTTTCTGACTATCATTTAAAATGTTTCATATTTTAACTATCTACTTTTTTCATCTTCTTCTTCCTTCAGCTTTTCCCGGTTAGGGGTCGCCACAGCGGATCACCTGTCCACTCATGATTGGCAGTGGAGTTTTACGGTGTCGAGTTGCCAGCCCGGTGCCCAACCTTCCACAGAAGGCATGCACACACACACACACACTCACACCTAGGGCCAATTTAGAGTATCCAATCCACCTACAACATATTTTTGGGATGTGGGAGGAAACCGGAGCACCCAGAGGAAACCCACGTGACCACAGGGAGGACATGCAGACTCCACACAGAAAGGCACCCCCAGCCAAGGATCGAACCGGAGAACCTTTTCTCATACTCCATGCATATCCTGCATGTCTTTTTTTGCCTCGCTAGACTTAAACTACTTATATAGGATGAAATCATTAATAGAAACAATACATCTCTCCCTGGTAGAAATTCTTCAGAAAGTGAGTGAAATTCTATCCCTATGATTCAACATACTTACATAAAACAGGCAGCTTAAAGGAGGCAGATGGGGCTTACAAAGGCTCTGCAATTTACCTTTCTGCCCATCCAGCTTTCAGACTCAATACATTCAGAGGCTATCCTCATCTTAGTACATATCATAAAAACTAATTAATCTAGCTTGTTTGTATGTTCCACCAACCTGTTCTAGTAACTATTTTGAAAATGTCTTTAGAGGCGTTCAGCTCACATTAAAAATGAACTTGTGATCTGGGCAGAATGCAACACTAACTGGAAGTTTCTTCAGACCCATTTTCACATCTCATAACACAGTTGTTTGGACTGCCACAGCTTATGCTAACTACCGAATCAGGCAAAATCTCTGACAAAGAAAGACCTTTTTTACTGGATCCTCCAAGTATTTGCTCCTGATAATGTTCCCACTGCTGCCTGTATGCCAAACACACCAATGGCAATCTATGCCTAGTTTTGCTATTATCAGTGGAAGAGCAAGAAAGTACATCATTAGGCTTTCTATAGAACGACAAAGGGTCTATTGCAGTACATAACTCAGTAGTCTGAGCTGGACTTCATTGTTCAGTTCCATAAGATCTAGCAGTTAAATATTTACTCTCTCCTTTTCTGATTATTCTCAATAACCTGACACCTGTAAGTTATCATCAAATCAAATCTAGTTTCTAACAGTGGCTCATACCACAGATAAAAATATTTATTTGTTTATTTATTTCATGTATTTATTTAGTTTGATTACAATAGACCATTTGGAGGCACATCTCAGGTAATAAAATACTTGATGGGTATTGAACCCACAAGCACTAAAGTTCACTGTACAGTGTTACATTGCTTAACTAGTTGAGACAATGTTCAACACAAATTTTTAGTACTAATGCTGCAAAACAGAAAGTACAGATAAGTATGAAAACTGATCACAACAGTAGATATACAAATAGATCACTGCTACAGCAGCCTAAGCGATATGGGATATCCTGCCAAGGACTGGACCAGCAGGCTAGCTTCCTAAGGTTTGCAGCACTTTCTACATGCACTAGCTACTGCCATGTGCAAGGAAAGTAGTATAAAGGCAGTAGCTAGGGTACCAAAACATCAGAGGTTTCTTGCCCCAAAAGAAGGGGACTAGAGCCCTGCTCAGTAGAGACCAGAATGATAAAAATTTCACACTCTGATATAAAACTAGAAAAATTTGGGGGGATTGAGGGATCAGTTACTGCAGCATTGATCTACTTGAGCATCTACTGTTATGGCAAGTTTATTCAAGCAGTTTAGTATGTTCATTATTACATCACTGTTGCAGTAGCCTAAGGTGCATGGACAAATACTAGAGCTTAGTAAGGTAGAATGAAGCTGGGTCAGAGTCCAGGAGTCCTAGGAGAACAATCCTAGCAAAATTTGCTCAAGACCTACGGAAGGCATCTAGTTTGTAGTGCTTGATAAAGATGTGTACAAAACACAGTGTCTCTGCCTCTAAAATATTTCTAGAGTTCACACCTTTCAAAAACGCCACAGAAGTAGCCAGAACCTTGTTAGAATGCACACTGACTTTGTCTGGAAATGTTTTATGATGGTGAGAGTAACAAAAAGCAATAGCATAAGACAACCATTTAGAAATAGTCTGCTTAGACACTGGTTGTCTCTTTTCCTTTCCATCATAGGAGACAAAGAGTTTATGAGAGGTCCTGAAAGTCTATGTTATGTCAGTGTAGTATATGAGTTGTCCATGGACATCCATAGTAAGTAGAATTTTTTGTTCATGATTTTTGGCTTTGGAAAGAAAACAGAGGGAATAACAGCTTAGCTTAGTATAAACTCTGAAATGACACTGGGCATTGATGAAGGATTTGTCCTCAAAGTTTATTAATTTATTTAATTCTGTTTATGGAGTAGAGCACTGATAACATAACATAACATAGATGTAAAAAAAACATGTTTACAAGATGATTTATAAAGGAGTAGGATCAGAAGTAAATGATGCATAATACAGGTGATATAGGTGAGATAAATGTGGTCCACCCAGAGAACAGGCATAGTATATACAAGAATGGAGGGGAATTTTAGCAGTGAAGAGAATAGGAATTGTAGAATACTAAGACCTGGAGTACTGGAGCTAATAACAGGAGAAGCAGATATTAGACACGTAGTAAGGAACAGACATGTCAGATGGGAGGCAGTGGGTATGAGTAGGTAAAAAAGGTACTCACCGTAAGAGCTTGTATCTCAAATACTCTTCTGGCAGATGTCAGAGCAATAAATAACACTTTTCAAAGAAAAGAACTTTAAATCAGCCTTGTGAGCAGGTTCTAAAAGAAACAGTGAAAGATTTTCTAATACAAAATTAAAATCACAAGAAGAAGCCACCTGCCTTCTGGGTGGGCAGACATGTAACACCCTTTTCAAAAACTGTTTCAGAAGAGGTAGAAAAGAAAAGGGTGGGGTAGACAAACAGAGATGTTCAAGAGATGAATCTTGACAGAAGAATAGCAGAAGCCAGAGGATAATAACTTACAAATCCCGAAGAGTTACAGGCGTCTGAGCATTAAAAGGATCATAGTTCTTTGACTGGCAGCAATTAAAAAATCTTTTCAACTTATCTATATATGATTTGCTAGTAGCATGATTCTTTGCCTCCTTTAATACCTGCTGCACATCCCTAGAAAAGGGTGACTAAAAGGTATTAGCATTCTATTGCTCAGGAAGTCAGCTGAAGAAGTTGTAGGTTGGGGAGCATCAATTTCCCCCTGTCCTATGAAAGTAAGTCCATTCTGTGAAGAAGCTTGTGGTAACTGCCTTGGTAATTTTCAGAAGAAGGGAGAACCACTGTTGACTAGGCCAAAAGGGGGTCACCACTTTTATCTTTGAGAGGCCTTCTGAATCTTCAGAAGCATTCTGTTTATTCAAGGAAAAGCATGCAGAAACATCCTTGTTAATGGGAATGAAAAGGCATCTGACTCCCAGGCCTGCCAGCAAGGATTCCTGAAGCAGACTTTCTTTACCTATCTGTTTTGACTGGAGGCAAACAGATCTTCTTGAGGAGTTCTTCACAGATGGATAAATTTGTGGAAGAACCCTGGGTGCAACTTCCATTCATAAGGGTTTGTCCAGGTCCTGCTCAGCTTGTCTGCCACAAGGTTTTACCTTGATGGAATATATGCGGCCTGGGAAGATAAATTGAGCTAAATTGCTAGATCACAGGTTGCCATAGCTAATCTGCAAAGAGGGTAGGATCTGGCTCCCCCCCCCCGTTTATTATCTGTGATTACTAATAAATGTCCCAGAGTCCAAAGATGTTTCAGAGGTTTGACATAATTTATGACAGCCACTATTTCCTTTATATTTATGTGTCTTAACTTGTCTTGCTTGTTCCAGAGGCTCTGTACTTTCATTCCTTTGGACACAGCTTCCAGAGCAAAATCTAGAGCATCTATTGCTACAGACTGAGTGGGGGCTAGAAGGGAGAAGGGAAGACCTGGGCTGTGGAACAACCTATTCATTCACCAGGTTAACTCCCTTTTTACAAACTCCACCATTAGAAATTGAAATTCTAGAGAATGCTGGTGTTGGGCACACAAACTACTGAATCCTTCTCATGTGAAGTCTGGCCAAGTGAATCATGAGAAAAGTTGAAGCCATCAAACCAAGAATTCTGAGATATTCTCTGGTAGGTACCCAAGTCTGATTTGGAAATATTAGAAATTCCTTCCTGTAACTCTCCATTTTGTCTTGAGATATTGTATCTGGAAGACATCCAACAAACACTATCTTCTGAGAAGGAAGGAGAGAATATTCTCCTTGTCTACGTGAAATCTTAGGCTGAGAAATGTTTAATACCCAAGATAGAGATTCCTGACAAGCTACGAATGAATCTGCATAAATCAGATGATCATCTAAATAAGGGAACTGTGGATGTCCTGCAACCTGCACTGAGCTATTACAGGAAATAAACTCTTTGTGAACACTTGTTGGGTTGTGGATAACCCAAACGGCAAAACAGCAAACTGAAAATGTAAATGAAACACGGATAAATGCAAAAAGTGCCTGATCTGAAATTGTTGCTAATTGGAATGTGATGGCAAGCATTTTTGTAATCCAAAGTTACCAGTAAACTAGCAGGAGGAATAAGGGGTAAAAGAGAAAGCAATCTGAATTTTGGAACTAAGATGTGAAGGTTACCAAAATAAATTTCTCTGTCAGGTCTCCAGGTTCCTTCCTTCACTGGCAGCAAAATATTCTTGAAATAAAGTCACTTTCCTGTTGATCTGGAGAAACAGGTTTAGCTAACCCCTGAGACAGCATCTGATTCAGAACAGGAGGGAACAGGTCAGTTCGATTGAAATGATGTGGAGTAATCCCTTGAAAATGAGGAAAAGAGTCCCACTGCCAGATGTAACCTTTTAGAATGATTTTCAAAACCCAGCTGTCTGAAGTTATCTGATGCTGCAGAAGACAGTGAAGACCTAATTACTGGGAAGAGATTTATGGGATTGCCAAGGTGGGGAAGAAGAAAATCCCAAAACACATTTAGTCAGTCTTTTTCTTTTTAGATTATCCTTAGTTCTAGGATGATTCCTTCTTTCTCCTTTGAACCTCCCTGCCACTGTTTTTTTTTTGTTTTAGTTTTGTTTGCTTGAATAGAGTATAATGCTCCCTTTGGTATGTACCTGACCAGATACATGCAGCAAATGGAATACCCACAAAGGTTCCTTGCAAAAGGAATATAAGGAGTAAACAAAATGTCTTATGCTAATCACCTCAAAGTCCTATTTCCTAACTTGGTATCATACAGCTTCTGAGAGGTGATCCTTGATTGGCTGTGATAAATTGAGAGGCTGCCAGCCTAGCTAGATAGAATTTTGTAAATAATTCTATGTCATTGTAAATATTAATATGATCCACAGGCTTGTTTGACAAATGTAAGAAACAAATGTAAGAAAACTGTGTTATGTGTTGAGCTACAAAAATGTAACCACAGTGCATCCTGCTGGAAGAAAGCTGATAAGTAAAGAATTTTATGACTATGTGATCTCAAGCTAGGAGACAGGATGTCTGCAGCTGGAAAACCTTTATATTGTTCTAAGACAGAGATAATTACTAGGTTTCACATGTAAAGTGTCTTTTATTGCTGTGACTTCCTGACAGCTGCAAGATCACAAAGAAATGTTAAATTTTAAGTTCTGTGAGCCTGGGAAACTTAAGCAGAAGTGACAAGAATGATGTAATCTGAAATGACTCAGCAGTAATGTGTATTATCAATTTAAGGCTATCTTAGAGAGAAAGAGATGGCATTTTATATTTTGTTGTGAAGCTGGCAACAACTCATCAGCACTTGCTTTGCTCTGTAATAAAGACCTAGACCTTAGTATTTCTCTTAGAGATAGTTAGGAATATAGCCAGATTAGTCTAGCTGTTTTCTATATTTATGTCAGCCTATCCTACAATGTTGTTTTAAAGTATTTCCTGTGATTTCTGAACTCTCTATTCTCGCTGTACTGAATTGATGAGTATTGTCTTGTGTTTTTATTATTTATTATTAAATATTTTAAACCTTTTAACTGTGGCTGTTTTGTGTAGAGATAGTCAAGCTCTTAGAGTACTTGTATGTATTTGGTGATACTGTAGAGGCCACTCCTAAATAGCCTTCATACTTACCAATTGGATAATAATAACATTGCACAGTAAAATTGGACACCCTTTGGTAAGGGCCTTTATAGTAGCTGATAAGTAGGGTTGGTGGCAATCAGTACTACCGTATAGTCTAGGCAGAAGGGGGCATAGCTGGAGAGCCTGTGCCAGCCTTCCCCAGGAGTGTCTGTGAGTTTGCATATAAATCAAATCTCAAATTGTGTGTGTGTCAGCTACTTGGGCAGGGACACGAAGCACTGGTTGTACAGAGAGGGTGCTGGAGGTTTTGGCTTGACCACTTGGCTGAGATCTGCTAGCTGTGCCAGTGGGGAGTCTTACTGGGGATCTGGAGAGAAAGGGAGAAACCAGCCCCAGACTGACTGTGATCTCTGTGTGCTCTTAAGGGAAATTGTACTTTACTGTGTGTGTACTTGTTATCCTCCCAATGTGGATGCCCCTCACTTATGCTAGTGGTGAGGACTGAGGCTCCTTGATTGCTGAGCCAGTGCATGGGCATCACACTGGCATACCAAGGCATCCCTGGACCCTGTTTTGATGAACCTTTTTCACACCCATAAGACAAACAGCATTAGAACTACCTGATCAAAGGACCTACATTTTGTTTGAGATTTAAATAAGACATATTGAAAAGACAGCTATGTTTCTCAAATAATTCCCATTCTCTTCCCACCCATGTGATGCAGAGCTCCTCCCTAAATTTATCCGTAATCGGAAATTCTCCCCTGATCTGACTTCTATGTCTCTGATGGACAGAAGCAGTCAGTAAATCAAACATTATATAAGTCAAAGTTGTGGGTCACAGTTGGATTACATAGCTAGGCTTATAAGAGCCCTAGTGGTCATCAGTCTAGTATAAACCTATGAACCTAAAACATTTCACAGTTTGTCAAAAGAATTAAGACTGACAGCTAAAAGAAGTTTGACAGAAGCTGACTTGGACAAGGATATTAATGCAGGATCTGCCCTGGGATTAGAGAAAAAGAAACATATGGGACTGGGGCATCTTATACGGCTTATCAGACTATTTAGGAGCAGATGGTTGACTGTCAGAAAAAGTGCAGTCTGCCAAAAAGGCATCCTCTAATGCTAGCAAAACAGAAGGGACAGCTACAGACTGAGGTAACTCTACCTGTAATAAATCATAATATATTTGTTCAACTTTTGACATGCTGTTTTGTTCACATTAAAAGAGTGCCCCTTTTTTGGCAACAGTATCAGAAAAAAAAAAACATTCTTCAGGAGGGGAATCCAAAGGTAAACTCCATTCAAAGTAAGATTATCCTATAAAGAGGGAACATAAGAAACACAGTTCCAATCCAATTCCTGGCCCACCGACTTGGAATCAGTATCTGATAAAGAAGAAATTATTCTCCTCTTTTTCTTTTTTGTTGAGAGCCTTTCAGACTTTGGTTTCAGCTGTGAAAAAAACTACTACAAATATACAGGAAGTACAGTTATAGTGGACAGGATTTGGGTTGATGAAGAATAGCCAGTATGAAATACGAGAAGATTAGACTAAAGTAATATAAAGGAGCTGCACGATTATGAGACTCCACAGAGAGTAACAGAGTCAGAGTGACTGTAGACAATCTATTAGACAAGGAATATTGTTGATTAGTGTAAGTAAAGAAGATGGAAAGGAGAGTGAGAATTTTAGACAAAAAAAATCAAGGGAATTAGAGAAGTCAGTGTGGTCACACTGATTCAACTTCATTGTTTTCTTATTACACAGATGCATACTACTTTTTGTTCCATTGTAATTTCCTTCCACGGTTTAATTCCCAAACCCCCTTTGTAGTTGACTTCATATGGAATGGGAAAAAAAAACAAAAAAAATGAAAAAAGCAAGTCACCTAAAAAAGTTGTTCTTTCTATATCAGCAGGGAACCATACGGTCTCTGATTTCGATCCTTATTTTAAGGCCTTCCAATTTAGACTATTATAAAACCTGATTAGTTCTTGATATATGGCACACTGGAACAATCTGCTTTTATCAGAAAACACAGATATGGTAGCATCATTTGATTGTATTCTGTGGTCCAGAATTAGAAGGGCTAAAAAGTTCTCTGCTCCAGCTGGCTACACAATCAAAGTGACCAAGTGGCTATTGATGAAAGTTCCTTTCTAGAGTGGTTAGAAGAAGTTAACCCAACTGCTAGTTCTGTTAGATGGGGGTAAAATGGAAGGAAAATAAGGATTTGTTATTCAGAGCACTTGCTTTGATTTATTGGAATAATTTAACTGTGGAGGGTAAGCTGTTGACATGGAAGCAGTTCAAGGAAAAACTGCCTAGATCAAGATCACTTTCTTAGCTTTAATTAGTAGGTTACTCCTGTGTCTCAGTTACAATAGCTGAACATTTCTGCTAAAAAAAGGCCTCCATGGATCACTTGGCTAACTTCAGCCAACAGTGAAGCTCCACAGATAAGCACATAATAATTTTGGCTAACCAGATATTACTTTCGACTAACAAGGAGGCTAGTGAGCCATTACAAAGTATCTGACTGAGAGACGCAGAGGGTTGTTGTTGTGTCTTTCGGCTTTTCCCAGTTAGGGGTCGCCACAGTGGAACTCCGGTCCGCTAATGTTTGGTAGTTGATTTTTACGTGCAGAGTTACCAGCCCTGATGCACAACCTTCAACAAAGGTATGCCCATTCATGGATGTCTCCATGCAGAAGACGCTCTAGCTGAGAATCAAACTGGACAACGTCTTACTGTGAGGCGACAACGTTACCGCAGCACCACCACCGCGGGTCGAGAGACGTAGAGGGTGATTTACTTAAAAAACAGTAGAAAAGGTTAAAGTTTTTTCCGACAAAGAGGTCATAGAGGTTCCAAATGTTTATTTATTTATTTATTAGTTATTTATTTTGTTTATTTATTTATTTAGAATTTGTTAACTGGGGTAGAGTACTGATCCCATTGGACCCATTTTAGTCTCAGCCCAGGGAAAACACAATAGACACATGATATTCTATACAGACAGAATGACAAAATGCAATATATATATATATATATATATATATATATATATATATATATATATATATATATATATATATATTATATACAACATGAATACCTTAGTTGGCTTGAAGGCATAAAAGCAATAGATAGATGACATTATATACAGAGTGATTGAAAAACACAGTATATACATACATTAAATATAGAGTGGCATCAGAGTTGGTATGCTGAAAGAATCACAATCAAAAATAGAGACAGAGAAATGTATGTAGACAGGAGAAGGGAATAAAGAGGTTAAGTTATATGAGTGACCAACTAGATAGAAGTTGCATTTTCCAAGAGTCTTAAAATGTGCTATCTATCTGGTCATAGAGCTAAACCTTTTATTTGTGAATGGAAAGTGGGGTAAGAGGGACAAATGGAAATGCTTATACAATAATATTTAATTGCCCTATAAGACTGATTAAACTGTTTCTATAATAATTTCTACTTAGTGGAGGTATACAGAGAGAACCCAGTACAGCTGACTGCATATTTTTTGTAACTGTTCTGTTTTGCGTCTTGTTAAGGAAGATATTCAGGGTTTCTGTGACACCACTTGACCTGGAAGGATTAGACTAGATTCATTTCTTTTTCTCATTTAATTTCTGCCTCAGTTATGTGGTCTAAAAATGAAACAGTGATAAAAATATAGGAGTCCCAGAACAAATCAGAATTTAATTCATATATATCACAGTCCAGTTAGAATAAGTTAATAAATTAATTGATCAACTGTTGACTTAAATTAACCTTATCTTAAAAAACCTTGGACAATTACCAGTCAATCATTAAAAATATAATAAAGTTCACATTGATACAAAAAACCCTACAACCTTCAAAATAAATAAATAAATTATGATAACAATAATAGTAATAATAAAAACAGAATGTAAATATCTTATAAAACATTAAGTAGGAATAATAATTCAAAGTCTTAAATCAAATAACTGATCAAAAATTGATACTAATAATTATGTTAATAGTTATAATTTTTTGCTGTGAGCTTTAAAATAGGGGTAATGAAAACGTGATAATTTAAACCTGCTTTAATTGTGACTTGTAGTGTAAATTCCCATACTAATTCTTTATACTCAAGTCTTGTCTCCAATGCCCCCTCTTGAATCCTGTAATATTGTATCCAAAATATCAAACTAGAAACTTTTCAAATTAGAACAAATTATGGAAAGTTTGCATAAAGCATGATTCATGTTGGCCTTGAAAATATCATATATGTGCTCGTATTTCTTTTTTTAAGTGATCTCTCAGTTTTACTAACATAAAAGGCAGGACATGCAGAGCATTTTGCTAAGTATACTATGCCTGGGGTACCACAATTAATATTAAGAAATATCACACTGTTGCCACTGCTATTTACCAACTTCAAAGTTGTGTCTTTTAAAATTAATCTGCATTGCTTATAAGAACCACATCTTTAAGTGCCTTTACTAGAAAGATAGGCAGTGTTGTCCTCAGATTTATCAGACTCCAACACCTTCTTTAAATTATTTGCCATTTTATAAACAACATTAGTCCATTTCTCCAAAATAGCATATATTGCCTCAATAATTTTAAATATATTCCAGTTACTATTTATAGGAATGTGAGATAATTCAGTACTTGTCTACATATACCTGTAGTTTAGTTTCAGTGTTGACTCACATTTAGTCATGTATAGGCACACTAATGATCATACTATCAAGATGTACTTGTTCATATAGATTTTCAATGTTTTTAACTTGGTGTATTCAAGTGTATGTTATATGAGCACTTTTTATCCATACATGTTTTTATATGCCTTGTATATGTTTTTATTTTTGTATGATTAAGTGTAGATGAGCCTTTTAAGAAATTTTGATTCTTTATTAATTGGTTGATTGGGTTCCTTATATGAAGAACAGGTTTGTGGGGATTTTTGTAGAAGGATCTGACTAAGCTATTATAGTGAAAGCGCTCATCCGTTTGTGCACAACCATTGGAATTAAATTTTGGAATTTTACCCTTACTTTCGCTGTATTCCGTTTCTTCTTTTTAGTTTACTTGACTTGTTATTTACGGAAGCTCGATGCCCAACCTTCAACGAAGGCATGCCCATTTATGCACGCATGTCTTTTGAATGCTACCCAACTGCGGGGAGGACATGCAGACTCCACACAGAAGGCACTCCCAAGCCCAGCGGCACATAAGGTAAATTTTACAAAATTTAAAATAAAGATCGTTGAATACAAATTTGTTCTTCCAACCATGCAAGACCAGATTCATAAAAATAGGGGCATATATTGCATCCATAACTAAACCTCTGATCTGTTATACAGTTCACATTGAAAAAAGATATAATTATTATCTAGTACCAAATTGAAAAACTCTGTTAATAAAATTATATGTCAGTATTTGAAAGAAACATAAATTTGGAAATCACATCTTGAAAAAAATTCAGTTTCTTCCTTTTGTGGTGTACAGGTAAAAATATCCACTACATCAATATTTAAAAAAAGCTATTTCTAGGCTCCAATAATCCTGCTTTAATCTACCTAAAAATCCCAGGAATCTTTGAGTATATGTGTCATATCCTTAAAAACTAGCTTCAATACTTTGTCAATGAACATCATTAAAGGGTAAGTTTTTGAATTATAGGCCACCACTGTAGACCTAAATGGCGGATTTAAAATCCTTTTACAGATCTTATGTAAGCCAAAAATAGTAGAAATAATGGAATGTGCCACCTGTAAAAATGATGTAGACATGGGGAAGTAGTGCCTTGCATAAGACAATCATCCAAGCACATATCAAGTTGCCTGTAAGCAATAATGACTTGATTCCTAGAAACCTGGAAGTGTCTTCATCTTGTAGCATGTTGAACGTGACACTCAAATAGTCCAGAGCATTACAAATAACAGCACCCCCACCTTTATCGGGTTTTATGATTAGAACTGACTTACTTCCCATGAAATCCTTCAAAGTAGCCTTCTCTTTATTTGAAAGATTGCGATTCTTATTTTAACACTGCAGTTTGCAAATTTGTAAATGTCAGACTCACAGGCTTTCTCAAATATTTGAATTAAAGGTGCATAGCTAGATTAAAAGACTTTTCTTCCTAAAATAATAATCTGCTCTTTGGACCCCACCATTATGAGATGAAAACTACACAGCAAAATTTAGCTTCCTGGTAAACAGAGTTCCATAAGAGAATCAGCTAGATCAAAATTCTTAAAAGGTATGAATGAGAAACCCTTCTCAGAAAGAGAGAAATGTTCCGGTTTAATAACCACATGGGTGTAGATAAAAGTACTGTTAGCCTTTGAATGTCAGCTGAATACCATTATAACATGAATTCTAGGGAGTATATGTAATAGTGGGCCCACCAACTAATGCCTCTAATTGCCCTGTCCCCTGTTCCTTCACCTGTTTCTTTTGCTTCTCCCTGTAAAACCCCTTTGTTTACTGTAGTCATTCGTATGGGCATTTTGAGTCAAACCACCAATCCTCCCTGCTAGTCTCTCAGAGCTCCGTAAAGCAGAGAATTCACAGGAGTCAACTGGGTTAAAATTAGGTTCAGGGCCAGTGCTACTACAATCCCGATATAATCCAGCACCCAAATTAGGCAAATCATTTCCATCCTGTAGGCTCCTTGTTTACTTTGAGGTTCTGTCAATACTAAAATGATTCCCCATAATGCAGTGTGTGTGTCTTGCATTGTTTAAGATCCCAAGAGATATGCTTCTGTTTCCTCTGCATGACCTTTTCACATTGTCTAACTACCATAGAATATACAATGTTGTAGTCATTTTCATATGTTTTAAACAATAAATCATTCCTAAATTTACCATTTATATTATTGACTTTAAATAAAAGTTGCTTAATGAAATCATCATTTGTTCTCATCAACAAATCCATAATTTCAAATCCACGCCAATCATACATAGAAATCAGTTTCCTTGTAATACCTAGTGTCCATTTCAATACCATTTGGTACAACCATATATTGCAAGCCCTGAGGTACACCCCTTAACTTAATACATTTGATGACGTATGAATTGTCCATCTGCATGTCCCATATTTTAAAAAGTTTTTTATCAAACTCTGAAAGAATAGCTAATAAAGATTAATAATGTTTGCTATCATCACTCACATTTTTTATCATTAAAAGAATAATTTTTTGGAAAGCCAGTTACTGAAGTCAAAGTTAGTAGAATTATGAAAACAAAATTGAGTTCCACAAGAATGCTTGTAAGAATGAAATAAAGTACCTGAGATTCAGGCTTCTTGAGTTAAAGTGGATTCCACAACATATCTGGTGCTGCTCTCAACAGCTCTTTTAAGAGGTAAATCCTTTCTTTCCAAAAGAAAACCTCTTCCACCAAAACCAGGAATGGAAGTTGTAGAATTATCATTGCTTGAGTCAACCACTGTAAGATTAACTCCACCAACTGAGATAAATCACCTTGCATTGGTGCCACCTCCATTGATTTATAAGACTTTTAAGTGTTATTATCATCATCATCATCATTTATTTATAAATGTTGTGGTGAATGTTGTGTTTTTTTGTGTGGATGTGAAATTTCTGGTGTTTTTAATGGTTTGTTGGTAATTGGTTAAGTTTTTTTTAAGATAAGGTTAATTTAAGTCAACAATTGATCAATTAATTTATTATTTTTTTCTGATTAAACTGGGATGTATAAATGAACTTATGATGCAACTTCCGATTTGTTTGAAGAAGTCCATTTTATGTTTTTGTATGGATGAAAGTGCTTAATGAATAAGGTGGTGTGTCTGGAAATAAACTATTTTAATATTTGATTTATGGTTATTTTCCGTGTTCTCTACTTTGCTCCCATTTCTGGATGTCCCATGTGGGTTTTTTTTGTTTTTGTTTTTATATGTGCACCACACGCTCTTTTGGTTTGGTTTATAAAAATGTAAACAACAGAAACAGTTTTAAAATATGTGAAATTTACAATGTCAGAAACAAATGGGATGTTTAGGTTCTTGCCACTTGACAGATTATTTGTGAGAATGCTATATCCAGAAACTGTGCCAAAATTCTAAATGTTCTGTCCTGCTGAGAATACCTGTTTCATCTATCTGCACCCCCAAACCACAGCAAAAAGTTTACTACAATATGTTTGGTTTATATCATACCTTTTTTGCTAATACCTACTTTCATATGTGTATACTGTAACTGTAGTTATCTAGTAGAAATGCCATTTGTGGTGCATTTTTTCCACTTGATCATTTCTTCAAGCTTTTGTGCAGTGGAGCAGAGGCTTGCTCTGAGTTTTTGACTCTGCATAGTCAGAAAATTCCAGTGTTCCTCAGCATCTCCAGTTTTTACTATGGAAAGAAAAAACTCTTCTGTTCGTCCATGAGCCATGGCCTCACTGGAAACAACGACTGTTTTCAGAACCATGGCCATAAGCTCAATGCCAAAAAATGTGTCATTATCCCCTTTGGGAAAAACCTGGTCCCCATGAATTACCACATTGATGGTAGTCCACTGAACACAGAAGGCATTATTAGAGATCTGGGAACACAGGTTGACAGCAACCTCTCTTTTGATCATCACATTGCCACTGTGGTCAGAAAGTCCTTCTATGTGGCACATTTTATTACTAAGGGTTTTGCATCCAGGAAGAAAGAGGCCATCATCTCCCTCTACTCTTCCCTCATTAGGCCAATCATTGAGTACAATGCCCCATTTGGCATGTACCTCACTAGACACCTGCAAAAACTGGAGAGGCTGCAAATGTACCTCACAAAGAGGATCCTAGGCCTTAAACACTTGCCCTATATGGAAAGACTCAAAAAACTCCAACTAGTCTCTGTCTCATATCACCTACTTCGATGCGATCTCTGCTTGACTTACAAAGCCATGTCTGACCCAGCTCTGTTAGAAATGCTACATCTAAACAAATCCCAATCCCTCCACACCACACACTCCAGAGACCTCAACCTCATTACCACAATTAACAGAACATGCTGGAGGGACAGGTTCATAACCCAGAGACTGCCCATGTTATGGAACAGTCTTCCCATACATGTCAAGCAGAGCAACTTACTGACCCTCTTCAAGAGAAATCTTGATGAGTGGATGGGAAACAGAAAATTCACCCCGGGGATACCACCAGTGGCTCTGATCGACAGAGGCACTAGGAACTAAGGTCGGGTGGCACTATGCCAAGGTAATCCTATGGCTAGGCTTGTAAAGACCCCAGAGCCATTAGCCTAGTGCACACTTATGAACCTATGAACCTATAATGACTTTTCCAAAAAAAAAAAGATAACCAGTAGCCTGAGTACTGTTCATTTCACATTTCTGTGTTATTCCAGTGCAAACTGCCAAATAAAATTATACAATGAATGCTCATTACTATTCAAAATGAGCACTCTGGTTGGACAGGTCAACCAGCAGGCCAGTTGTGAAGCAAATATATACTAAAAGGAAAAAGGCCATCTGTTGAATTACCATTGAGCAGCCAGACTTTCAACTAGCATATGCTGAGGGACAGAACAAAATATAAGAAAAGTCAGGTACATTCTGCAAAACTAAACAAACAGAAACCTGATTTCCTTATATGTTTGTGCTGTCCCTCATAAATCTTCATTTATTTTAATAGTTAAAAAAACACTGATGTAATGTGCAAGTGTGGGAAAATAAATCCCATACATATGCACAGTACATCAGTACATGGAAAAGAATGCAGAAGAACTAAAGTGCCCTTATACAAATACATTATTTTAGAAAGGTAAAGAAATTTTCTTCTTAGTTAATGCCATTGTATAATATCAATAATCTACTCTTGTGTGTGGGTATATCTGGATTTACCTACGGTTGACTTTGTTTATTCACCTGGGCTTCATCATCATGATCAAACCACAACAACCATGGGTAAATCCTGATACACTCACGCACAGTCATGGATTATTATAACTTAGAGACACAATGTGCTATGGAACTGTCTGACAGCTATGGTGATCAGCAGAAGCATCATCATCAGATCATCATCATCATCAGTTCCCTTTTTCACATTTTTTTCTACATGGGTTCAGGGTATCTTGTTAACTGTTGCCAACTCTCTCGATTCAGTGCCACACTCCTGCCATCTTCAACACTCATGCCTGACTGTCGTAGATCTTCTTTCACACAATCCATCCACCTCTTTGCTGGATGTCCTTGCTTCCTCTTACCTTCTTCCTGTCTGTCTCAAATCTTCTTCACCAGATTGTCTTCTGCTTTTCTGCACATGTGTCCAAACCACCATAATCTGTTCTCTTTGATCTTTTCTGCAATTGGAGCTGCTTTGGCTTCTGCTCTTATGCCCTCATTTCTTTGTATGTCCCATAGTGTGCATCCTACCACCCTTCTCAGGCACCTCATTTCCATCACCTTTAGCTTCTTCAACTGTTCTGCCTTTACTGCCCAGGTTTCTGTACCATACAGTAGTACTGGTTGCACCACTGTCTTGTACACCTTACTTTTCAGCTTCTTTGGCATTCTTCTGTCATAGACTACACCAGACACTCTATGCCAGTTGGCTGCAGCCCCTTGGATTCTAGCTTTGACCTCTTCATTCAGACTTCCCTTCTCCTCAACCAACCCTCCCAGATATTTGAAGCTGTTTACCTGCTCCTCTAGCTTCCCTTCTAGCTCTTTTTTCAGCTTCTTCTGATTTTCCCAGTTTGGTGCCATTACCACTGTCTTATCTATGCTTAGTTTGAGTCCGTGTGCCTTCAGTTTTGCATTCTGTTCTCTGATCTTTTGCTGAAGTTCTAGCTCAAAGTCTGCCTGTAATACCACATCGTCTGCATACAGCAACTTTGTTGATCTGCCCCCTCTGACCTGTTTGCTAATGTAGTCCATCACCAGTATGAACAGCAGTGGGCTCAGAGCTGAACCCTGGTGTACATCCACTCCCACTGGGAACCCCTCTCTGAGGCCAAACACTGTTCATACTTGAGTCATTGGGTCCTTGTACATAGCTTGCACTAATTCTAACAATGTTTCTGGGACTTCAAACCACTGCAGTACTGCCCAGATCAGCTTTCTTTTGACCTTGTCATATGCTTTCTCCAGGTCTAGGAATGCAAAGATGGACTCTCTCCTCATCTCGAGCTTCTTCTCAAGTATCTGTCTCACTGCAAACATCAGGTCAATTGTGCTGCATCCTGATCTGAATCCAAACTGCTCATCTCCCATCTTACATTCTACTACTCTGCGTATCCATTTATCAATCACCCTCTCCAGAACTTTCATGCAATGTGATAAGAGTTTGATGTCTCTGTACTGCCCACAGTTGTGGATGTCCCCTTTGTTCTTGTACACTGGCACAAGTATGCTTATTCTCCAGTCATCTGGGATACGCCTTTCTCTCCACACTGCTATGAGTACCCTCAGGAGCCATTTCCCCCCTATCTCACCCAGAATCTTTATCATATCTGTTGTGACCTCATTTGAGCCTGCTGCTTTCCTTGACTTCATTTTCCTAAGAGCTGTTCTTACTTCTTCTAGGGTGGGCTCCTCCTTTTCTCTCATTGTAGGCTGTTTCTGGAGCAGTACAGCTTCTGTGGGGTTTTCTTCATTCAGAATCTGCTGCAAATACTCCTTCCATCTGCATTTGATGTCCTGTGGACTGGTGAGCAGGTTGTTGCTGGCATCCCTTATGAAGGGTGTCTGACTATCTTCTTTTTCTTTCCATCTTTGCCTTGCAACCTGATATAGTTTATTTGTGCCACTTATTGAGTCAATTTCCAGAAGTTGGTATAGTGCCTCTGATGCCATACTCTTTTGCAACTTATTTCTTAGCTTCTTTGTTAGCCAACCAGTAATCCTTCCTAGCCTGGTCAGTTTTTTTCTGTCTCCCACTTCTTCCTACACTCCTTCTTTCTTTTGATGACTTCCTGGACTTCTGCATGCCACCAGCATCTTTCCTTATGTACCTTATTTCCATACCTGGCTTGGCCACATATCTTTCTGTAGTCCTGACATGCTGTTTTTAGGCGCTGCCATTCTTGTTCAACTCCACCTATTTCCTCCTCTTCTTGGGGTGCTAGAGCTCTGAGTAATTCCTTGAACTTTTGTACTTTCTCTCCAGTCAACTTCCATAGGTTCATAGGTAGGTACTAGGCTATTAGCCCTAGGGCCTATATAAGCCTAGCCAAAAAGGTACCCTGGCTTTCGCCACCCAAGAAAATTATTTTCCTGTGCCCCTGTCGAGCAGAGCCACAGAAGTGATCCCTGGGCTGAATTTCCTATTTCCCATCCAATCATCAAGATTTTTCTTGAAGAGTGCTAATGAGGAGCTCTGTTTGACATAAATAGGTAGTCTGTTCCAGATTATGGGAAGTCTCTGGGACAGGAATCTATCCCTCCAGCATGTTCTGTTTATTGTGGTGACAAGGTTTAGGTCCCTAGAGCGTGTAGCTCAGAGGGATTAGGATTTCTTTAAGTGGAGCATGTCCAACAGCTCTGAGTTTGACATAGCTTTGTATGTTAGGTCCGAGATCACCTCTGAGTAGGCAATATGCGATGGAGTAAAGCTGGAGTTTTTTGAGACGGTCTGTGTAGGGCATCTGTTTGAGGCCAGTAATCCTCTTTGTGAGGTATTTCTGTGGCCTTTCCAGTTGTTGTAGATGTCTTGTGAGGTACATACAAAAAAGGGGTGTTGTACTCTATAATGGATCTAGTGAGTGATGAGTAGAGAGGAACAATGACCTCTTTTTTTCTGGATGAGAAACCTTTTGTGATGAGGTGAGCCACGTAGAAGGATTTCCTGACCACTGTGGTGATGTGATTATCAAAGGAGAGATTACTGTCCACCTGTGTCCCAAGGTCCCTTATCACACTTTTGGCATTAAGTAGACTACTACTTATGTGGTAGTTCATGGGTACAGAGTTTTTACCAAAGGGGATGACAATACACTTTTTGGCATTGAGCTTCAGGCCATGGCATTGACACCAGGCATCTGTCTCAGTGAGGCCCTTTTGTAGTATGCCCACATCGTTAGGAGTTTCAATTATGGCTCCTAGTTTGCAGTCATCTGCAAGCTTTGTTAGCCAAAGACCTTCTGTGTTAGTCTGTACTTCAGAGAAGTAGATACCAAACAGGAGAGGACCCAGGACTGAACTCTGGTACTCCACTTGTCACTGGCCTGAAGACGGATTTGGAGTCTGCTACTTTCACAGTGTGGGTTCTGTCCATGAGCCAGTTGGCAACCTATCTTGTGACATAGGGATTTATATCTAGTTTAGTGAGTTTATCTATAATTCCAGAGTGGGGGATGGTGTTTAAAGCCTTGGTGAGATCTAGATAAGCTGTGTGAACCACCTTACCCTCATCTATGGCTTTGATGACTGCTTCAAAGAAGTCAATCAGGTTTAGGAGACATGATCTGCCTTTTACAAACCCGAACTGGGTAAGGTCCAGAGTTTGGAGATTACCAATATCTTTGTTTATGAGTTCCATGATGATATGTTCCATGGCCTTGCAGACCTGGCTCATCAGGCTAATGGGACGGTAGTTCCTGGGGTCCATCGTGGCTCCACCTTTCTGGAGTGGGATAACCATCATGGTGCACCATTCAGTGGGTACAAAGCCTGAGGTGAGGCTATGATTGAACATAGTACTTAGGTAGGGTGCCAGTTCATTCTGTAGTTTGTGTAGAACGCAGCCTGGGATATTGTCAGGTCCCATGGATGCTGTGTTCTTGGCTGTGGAGAGTGTGTTTTTTACCTGTGCAGCCGTGATTACAGGAACTTTGCATTCTTCCAGTATAGAGATGGGCCCTCTAGGGGGTGAGAGGGGGTAAAGTTAGCACTGAACCTATCTGCCAGGATGTTGGCAATATCAGTTGGTTCAGTATATTTAGTGCCATTGTGCTGTACCTCAGAGCAGATCTGAGTGTTGCTATTGAGATTCTTGACATAGCTATAGAATGCTTTGTGGTTGTCTTTAGAGTCAGTGGCAATTTTGTTTTCGTAACTAGCTTTGGAGGATTTTATGAGGGATCTCAGCTTGTTACTGAGGTTGACCAAGGAGTTCCTCCAGTCATGGGATTTTACTCTTTTTTGAAACAGTTTCTTTCTTCTGTTGTAGAGTTTGTTTATGGCAGAGGACCACCAGATTGGCTTCCTTTTTTTGGAGGATAGCATCTTGGTTCCATTGGAGATAGCATGATCCATGCACTCGTGTAAGTGTTTATAAAGTGCATTTGTGTAGGATTCAGCAGTCATACCTCTATTGTCCGTCTGTATGGGTGTCATGAAGTTTGCCACTTCTGTCTTAAGAAGTGGGAAGTTGGCTTTGGAGAAGTTTTTTACGGTGGTTTCCCTAATTGGGGGTGGGGGCGGGATGTGGATGTCTAAGGTGATTAGCTTGTGGTTGGATCTGACCAATGAGGAATTGACCTCTGGTGTGAAACACCGGTTGCCATGTTGGTAATGACCAGGTCTAGGATATTGCTGCCCCTGGTGGGGGTGTGAATAAGTTGATCCAAGGCATTGGAATTTATGAATTCCAGAAAACGTTGAGCAAAAGAGTTGGTACATGAGTAGTTTTCCCAATTAATGATGGGGTAGTTGAAATCGCCCATTATTAGGGTGTTGGGTTGTACCCTAATACTTTCCAGTGTATCAAGAAATGAGGAGTGGGAATCCTGGGGCATGGTGGGGGGGTCTGTAGCAAGCTATAATTTGGATTGCAGTCTTCCCCGAGTTAGTTGCACTTGGATAATCTCAGATGCATTATGCTGTGCAACTAGTCTGGAGGTGTGGATATCCTTAATAAATATGGACATGCCTCCACCTTTAGTGCTTCGTTTCGGGTTAGGTGGCCGAAAGGTGTGATATGAATTATAGCCTGGTAACACAGGGGTGCTCTCTGGAACTTTGAACCAGGTCTCTGTCACTGCACAGATGTCGATGTTCTCCATTTTAAGGAGTGCCTCGAGTGAGTGCATTTTGAGGTTTAGACTGCTAGCATTGAGTAGCATTACCCTCAGATTTTGCTTGCTTGTACCTGTTATGGTGGTGAATTTGTCATTTGAACCTTGCCTAAAAAATGCACTATAGGGGTGGCAAGAGCCTTTGCCAGTATCCAGAATCCCAAGGGCGACAGGTGCAGACCATCTCTGGCAAAGCATCATGGTCTGTCTATCATGTCGTCCCAGGCAGACAAATGCCGGATCACCTTAGAATGACACCAGAAGCTTAGCCAATTGTTGAAGTCAATAATTTTGTCCTTGTACTGTGGTATTCTGGGTGATGGCAGGATGCTACTCAGGGCTAGGGTCATACCTGCCTGGGCTACAAGATCGGAGAGCTCCTCCATGTTTCTTTTCATGTAGTCCAGGGAGGTACATCTCAGGTCATTCACACCAACATGGACAATGACAGTGTCATATTTGTACTTGTTGTGGAGTGACCTGAGTGCTAACATTACGTGGCGGATCCTGGCACCTGACAGGCAGCTGACAGTAACTTTCTCCTTGTTTAGCCTGGTGAGTGGAACATCAGTATGCCTGACTATAGAGTCACCTATGACTAGATTATTAGGCACGTTGTTGTGCCTTATGGGCTGTGGTTGAGTGGTACACTGAGTTTGTGGGCTATGTGTCATTTGGGTTGTGTTGGGGGTGGAATTTGCTTGTGTTTCTGCTTTGGAGGTCCCTGATGCTTGGGCAGGTTTTTATTGAGAGCCTCCATGAATGTAGGTATGTGTTTTGTGTTTCTGTGTGTGTGTTTTGGTGGTGTAGGTTTTGAGGACTATGTGATGAGTGTGGTGTGGTGCAAGTGTTTACCTTCTCTTGGCTGTCTAGTCTAGTCTTGGGTGAAGAAAGCTTTGCTTCCAGTTTGGCTATATAAGTGCATCTCTCACAGGTTGTAGTGTTGGATGGTAGGAGGAGAGGGTTGTCTGTGTACATGAGGCAATTGCTGCATTGCCCCGAGATGCCCAGATTCATCAGGTAGACAGGAGAAATCACCAGGAGCTGACCTTTAGACCTTCCATGTCTTCAGCCTGGTCTCTGTTGACCTTAGAGCCTTCTCTGACCACTGCTTGCAGCTGATTGTGGCAACTAGTGGTTTATGCTGTGGGCTGACTGTTTCACTGGGGATGACTTTACAATCATGGATTCTACCCCAGTGCCTTTTCCTTACTAAGAGGAAGTCTACCTGAGTTGCATGTTGGCTACTCTTGTATGTGATCTTGTGGCTGTCTCTCTTTCTGAACCATCTGTTGGTTACTATCAAGCCATTTGCCAGACAGAAGTCTAGAATAGCTTCTCCTTCTTTATTCCTGTTGCCCCACCCATGTGGACCAAGGCAGTCCTCATATCCTGTTCTATCTGTCCCAATATGTGCATTCAAGTCACCCATTATCAACACCAATTCATGTTGGCCTGCTTTATCTAGTAGGTCCTATAACTGCTGTCTGAATATACTCTTTTCCTCACTATCACAACCCTGCTGTGGGGCCTAGGCTGAGATTATGAATATTGCCCTATCATTACACTGGAGTCTGATTGCCTTGAGTCTGTCATTAATTCTGATGATAGCCCTCACTGCCTTCTGAAGCCTTTCTCTCACTGCAATTCCTACACCACTTCTAGCCTGTCCCCCTCCTGAGTAGTAGAGTCTGGATCCCACGCCAAGTGGCTTTGCTGCACTGTCCTTCCATCTTATCTCTTGAATACATAGGATGTCCTGTGATAAGCAGAAGCAGCTATTTCTAAATTGGCTTCTGCCTTGATCTTGATAAGCATCCAGACTGGGCCAGGCTGATGGTCTTAGATCTTTAGGTGCATCACATAGAAATGGGTAGAAAAAAAGTCGTCATAATTCATGTCTCTTAACTGTCCAGAATTTTGCAGAATATCCAGATTTTTTTGCCTCACACTTTTGCTCTGTTTTATCATAAAATTTGTAGCCTTTTGGCAAATCATTGAGGATTACAGTCAATAAGTAATGAGAAGCATTTGAGTTTCAGACTTCAGAACCTTCAGAAAATGCATGATAAAGCAAAACCAATTATACAAACTTTTTAAATTTATAAAAGTGATATTTAAAATCTGCCCCTGATTTTGGGCCTCTGCCCCTCATTCATGACATACAGAAGACTAAACATACCTGACTGTGAATATGTGTTCTCTTTCACTTAAAGAGAAAATGTTTACAGTACAGTGGCACTGGCAAATTTGTCATGAATTAATCTCAATGACTAAACTTTTAAAGAGAGGCTGTATTTGGAGTCATAAGTACTCTTAGTCCAGTTTTCAAGCTTAAAATCTACTGGCATTCAAGTAGCTGGATTACTGTAACCCCATACAGATAGTTTTGTACTCCCCACATAGGTATCAAAATTATTTTTGAAGGAAGTTAATGAATAACTTGTTCTGATTACAGGGAAATGTTCATTCCATTATCTTCAAAGGTGTTACACACTGAATCGGTCACATTTTCCTAACATTGATATTTATTTGTAATATTAAGTTACAGCATTGCTTTACATATGTAGACTTTCATGTACAACTGCATCAAGCAATGCATTATAGATCGGGCAGTAGTCACATCTAAGTAATCTGTATAAAAAAGAATACATGACAATTCCTGAAGCCTGGCCAACTAGTTCAATTTTATTACAATGCTATGGTTTTACTACTAAGGAATCACTGTACCACTTCAATTTATTTCAGGTCAGTTATTAGAAATCTACAGAATGTGGTGTTGTATTCAATAATGGATTAGATCAATGAGAAATAAAGTTGTACAGTTATATCCCTGGGGTGACTAGATATGCTCTTTATAATTAGATAGGCTACTAAGCATGCTTTTCTGTCTTTGGTAGAAACACACTGGTTAAACTTTAAACTGTTACCTGTCATTAACCCTAGATCTTTAATGTTGATTTTTTTATAGTATTACCATTTATTTTGCATTTTGTCAAGCTTCATGTATCATTTGTTGGCTGTAAACTTGAGGTCATTACAACAGCATCAGGTGTATATTTTTTGGGACCATCTTGGAGAACTTCAGCATCTTTTACTAAGGTAAACAGTTACCCAATTTCCACTCATCAGCATATTTTGCTATCCTCAACAATTCCCTTTCGGCTCAGTTTGGCAGAGCTGCTTCAAGTTTGGTGACTTAGCCAGAGACCTAGAGTGGAATCTGAACTAAATCCAAGGTATCCACTGTCAACAAAAAATAAGTATATTTTAAGCTTGCTTTACAGTTTTAAACTGTATTTTGCTTAATTGCTGTTTCATTTTTTGCCATTGTTGCTGCTGTAACTGTTTTTTTCTACACTTTGAAATCCTAGTACTTCTGTATTTCATGGCATAGGCTAGATTCAGATCTGCTGAATCTGGGGTGTTTGGTATTAATTTAACACTAAAACCAGCCATCCTACATTAATAAGGCCCTCCTGCACTCTTATGGCAGAAGTGTGTAGCCCAGGACCCATCTGAGTTGGAGATTGTTGGAATAGGTCTCTGTTTTGAGTTCTCCCATTGGCTAGTTTGTATTAAAACTGTTTAACTTCTCTTGTATTTAAGCACCACATTTGCACGTAGCTGTACACTGTGCATCATGCAGTGTGTAGACAGAAATGCTTAGAAACAACAATTTTCCCTTGATATCTGCTAGAGAACCCCCTTAGCCCCAGTGCCTTTCTATGCACAAAGCAGTTGTGCATTGCTACCCAGTGAGCAACTCAGCTGCACATTCTGAGGAACTGACACAGTCTTCCATCCTTAGCCTCCCACAGAATAGTCTCCCTTGTTAGTCTCACAAGCAAATCCTGGTCCATCTAGCCCATCCCCACTAGTCACTACTATACTTGTCATAATGAATGGACAGTTTCTCACCATTTCTCCAGCCAACCTGATAGACATGGGCACCCTGAGGCAATGTAGCAATTTCCTCATATATACTGGCAACCACTTGTTCCTAAAGCAAACAAATACAGTATGTGAGAGATGTAACTATACCATGAAATTAGAATCAGTCCTCACAACAACAAACAAGACATACAATAGGTTGTCAGCGCATACACCTTCCCTCTCACACAAGAGAATGTCGACACATAAACCCACATACACGGAGGTACTCACAAAGACCCCATTAAAAGAACAGAGACCTCCCAAGTGCAAATGACATAGACATACTGGTACACAAAAAGAATTCACCACCACACATAACAACACACATATAAGTGTCTCAATAATTAAGCCCCTAAGGCAAAACACTTCACAACCAAATGTTCTGTTCATAGGAGACTTGAGTCCCCCTCACCAGGCTAAACAAGGAGAAAGTCATGGTCAGCTGCCTGGCAGGTGTCAGGATCCATGAAATCATGCATGCACTAAAGTCGCTGAGCAACAAATACCATTATGACTCTGTCACAGCACATGTTGGTGTGAATGACTTGAGACGTACCTCTCAGGACTATATGAAGAGAGGCATGACTGATCTCTCAGACTATGTGTCCTAGGCAGGTATGTCCCTAGTCCTAAAGAGCATTCTACCTTTATTGAGGAAGATGTCACAATACAGACAAAAAATGATTGATTTTAATAATTGGCTTAGCTTCTGGTGTCACTCCAGGGGGATCCAGTATCTGTCTGCCTGGGAAAACATGGTCGACAGTCCATGCTGCTTTACCAGAGATGGCCTACACCTGTCTCCTTAAGGCTTTCAGACATTGGCAAAGATGCATGCCTCCCCCATAGTGCCTTTTTTTAGGCAATGTACAAACAACAAGACTTCCAATGTAAAGAAATCTACTAAAGAAAAACTCAAGGTCATGCTGCTTAATGCTAGCAGCTTAAACAGTAAACTGCATTCCCAGGAAGCAGTCCTCACCTTGAAAGATTCTGAAGTTTGTGCAGTCACAGAAACTTGTTTCAAGGCTGCTGAGAACACCCCAGCCTTACAAGGCTACAGTGCATTTCACACATTCAGACTCCAAATGAGCATGAACGAACCTAACGTGGAGGTATATCTATGTTCATAAAATCCAAACACACCTTGAGACTGGTAAAACAGTACAACTCTCTTGAGCTACTCCAGTTCCAATTAACTATAGGAAAAATGCCCTTCCACATCATCACTAGCTACAGGTCCCCCACCATGAACCAGGAGAAGCACACCACCTACCTGGACTTGCTAGAGTTGCTCAGCATACAGCCAAACACATTGGCCATGGGAGATTTCAACTATACTTACATCGATTGGGTGACTTACATGAGCACAAACACGATTGCTGTGAGGTTCCTGGACTTTGTTAATTCAAATGCCCTGGAACAGTTGGTCTGCACCCCACAAGTGGCTCAAATGTCCCAGACCTACTGCTCACCAACATGGGGGTCACTGCACCACCTCCTGTGTGTTGCTGTCCCTGGTAAGGTCAGACCATAAATCTGTCTCATTTGAAGTAAATATCAAACCTAATACCCCCACAAGAGTAAAAAAAAATGAAAATTTTCTCCAAAGCAAACTATTGCCTACTAAGTGATGCTATAAAAAGTTTCAAAGCCCTTGCCAACATAGACAATAATGATGCCTATGCAGAGGAATACACAATTACCCTATATAGCCACTTAAACAAATGCATTGACCAGGCTGTACCTAACAGGAACAAAACCAGATCTTCCTGAAAAAAACAAGCCACCTTGGTGGACTGTAAGTATAAATAACTTACACAACAAAAGAAATAAACTGATATCTAAGAACAAGAGGGATCTTGCTCAACAGAGGAAGATTACCCTCCACAGCTTAAACAATTGAATCAGATATCTTGTTAAGTTCTCTAAGGCTAGCTATGAGTCTAAATTAGCATCCCTAGCTAAAGACAATCATAAAGCATTCTTTAGCTATGTCCAAAACCTAAGAGGGAAAGCCCAGCTGTGTGCCGAACTTATAGTGGATGGTACCACTCACAATGAACCTCAGGAAATAGCCAACCTGCTGTCTGACAGGTTTGGTAGTAACTTTACCCCCATGTCCCTGCCTGACATACCCCAGACATTCCCGACACCAGTCCTCTACTGAGTATCTCCAAAGAACAGGTCATACAAGCACTCTCCAAGGCCAACAACACAGTCTCTATGGGACCAGATAACATCCCAGGCTGCTTACTTAACAATCTAAAACAAGACCTAGCAGAACCACTCAGCACTCTCTTCAACCATAGCCTGAGAAATGGCTCTGTTATAGCAGAGTGGAAAACAGCAACAGCAATCCATCAACTGACCCTGGGAACTATCGACCCATAAACCTAACCAGCCTTATCCGCAAGGCCATGGAAAGAATTATCATGGGCCTTATCCACAAGGACATAAGTAACCTTCAAACTCTTGACCCAACCCAATTTGGCTTCATCAAGGGTAGATCTTGCTTATTAAACCTGGTGGACTTCTTTGAGAATGTCACCAAAGCCCAAGGATGAGGGGAAAACAATACATACCACCTATCTTGATTTAGCCAAGGCTTTTGATACAATCCCACATTTAGGTATCATACAGAAACTCTCCCAGCTGGGGAATAACCCATACATTTCAACATGGGTAGTGAACTGGCTCACAGACAGAATGTGCACTGTCAAAGTTGGGGAGTCCACCTCCACCAGTAGACCAGTTACCAGTGGCGTACCACAAGGATCTGTGCTGGGCCCTCTACTGTCTGGAATCTATTTCTCTGAAGTCCAGGTGAAGGCAGATGGCCTGTGGCTTACAAAGTTTGCAGATGACTGTAAACTAGGCACAATCATAGTGTCCCCCAATGGTGTTAACATATTACAGGAAGGGCTGACACAGATAAATGACTGATGCCAAACTCACGCACTAAAGCTTAATGCAAAAAATGCCTCATTATCCCCTTTGGAAAAGAAGTAGCCCCTGCTAATTATGATATAGATAGCAGCCCTCTAAACTCAAACACACTGGTGCATGATGTGGGGACACAGGTTGATAGCAATCTAAACTCCAATCACCATGTGTCCATAGAGGTAAGAAAAGCATTCTATATTGTGCATCTCATAAATAAGGGCATTGCAGCCAAGACCAGGGAGGTTATAGCTCCACTGTACTCAACCCTTATCAAACCACTAACTGAGTACAATGCTCCCTTCTGTATGTACCTCACCAGACACCTGCAGCAACTGGAGAGACCACAAAGGTTTCTTACCAAGAGAATCCAGGCCTGCAAAACATGACATACATGGAAAGACTGAAATCCCTGTCACTGCACTCTGTATCATACAGGCTGCTGACAGGCAACCTGTGCCTGGCCTATAGAGCAACCTCGGACCCTGCCCTAATGAAATTGCTATACATTTACAAATCAAATGGACAAGAACAACTCACTCCAGGGATCTCAACCTACCCTGTGACATTAACAGAACATGCTGGAGGGACAGATATATCTCCAAATGATTACTGCTCCTCTAGAATAAGTTCCAACTCCATGTGAAGTAGAGCTCCTCAATGACCCTATTCAAGCGCAACCTTGGCAACTGAATGAGTGACCATAAATTCATCCAGGAGGTGGCACCTATGTGGACAGGGGCAGTTGGAGCTGATCATAGAATCACTCTGCTAACAATAACTGTCTACATATGGTTAATAAGGGTACTCAGGTTTTTACACGGCTAGGCTTGTAAAGGCCCTAGGGCCATTAGCCTAGTAATCTCCTATGAGTCTATGAACCTATATACATGAATAGCTTGAAAAAAAATAGAAAAAGTATTTAGTCCTAAATGATACCAGTGGCAACACCATTAGTATGGATGGGTACCCCACTCCTCAATTTATTACATCCTGTTACTTAATCAGGTCTTACTTCATTGAATGTTGTATACATTTCCATTTAATTATTTTTACGTTACCCCTTTATGCCAAACATTCTGAAATGAAAGTCAAGGTAAGCAGCAGGAACCATCTGTTCTTCATCAAGTGCTGCTATTACCTCTTCAAAGAATTACATTAACAAAGCCACACTGATCCATATGCAAAAGAAGTGGTTCCCATTTATTATTCTGGATAAGTTCTATTATAGCTCTCTGCATGATTTTACTTAAAGCACTAACCAAGTTGATGGAGCTAAAGTTGTATGGGTAATGTGACTTCTTTCCCCAATGTGAATTGACAACAAGTTGGCTTGTCATAGATAATGAATAAGGTCACAAATAAAATTGTGCTCAACATAACTAATAGGAGTTTACTAATATTTTCCTTGACTGTGTATAGGAAACTACTAGGTATGTGCTCTGTTCCTATGTAACATGAGATTTTAATTCAGTTGTAGCAGTAGTTATCATATCTGTAGCAACATAAGGGACATCTCTTGCCAGGAGGTTTTAACATTAAGGTTTTAGTTAATTTAGTTAATAAAAGAGAAGGCGGCATGGTGGCAGCATCTTCTTCTTTAAGGAAGATCATGGGTGTGTCGCACACACGTACACAAACGTGGATGTAAACACATTCCACTTGCACTTGGAATTTAAAGCTAGCTATTCCATTGACAGAGAAAGTAAGTAAGAGTGTGTGTGTGTGTGTGTGTGTGTGTGTGTGTGTGTGTGTGTGTGTGTGTGTGTGCGTGCGTGCGTGTGTGTGTGTGTGTGTGTGTGTGTGTGTGTGTGTGTGTGTGTGTGTGTGTAATTTAAACTAGCCATTCATTGTTGTATGAAAGAGAAGGTGTGCTTGTGTTGCTTTGTGACAGGATAGGTGTATGAGAGCAGAGAGATGGTAGGTCTGTGTGTGTCTGTGTTTAGCATACCTCTCAATTCTCCAGATTTAGCTTCATAGTTTTGGTCTGTTTATCACACAATTTCTGGTTTCTGGTAAACCACAAATGATTGAAGTCACTAAATAATGACATATATTTGAGTTTCACACTTTATATCCTTCAGAAAATGCATTTTAAAATCTGTCCCTATTTTTGGGCCATTCTATCCCCATTATTTTGGGCTTTGTCCAGATTTCTTGCACTAAAAGGTTGAGAGGTATGTATACCTCTCAACTGTAGGTATGTATACCTCTCAACTGTCCAGATGTTTCCTCATATTTTTGGCCTATTTCTAATAAAATTTGTGGTTTTCTGGCAAATCACTGAGGGCTGAAATAACTAAATAATGCCACACATTTGACAGAAAATGCGTACTAAGAGAAACACTTATTTTTGCAACTTTCTAAGATTATAAGAGCAATATTTAAAATCATACCTCTCAACCTCTTAGAGCAAGAAATCTGGACCACGCCTTAAGTAAAAGTGGGACAGAGGCCCAAAAATAGGGACAACTTTTAAATATTGCTCTTAAAAACCTAGAAAGTTGATAGAACCGGCTTTGCATTAGCATGAGTTTTCTGAAGGGTATGAAGTCTGAAACTCAAATGTCTGTCCTTATTTTCTAACTTCAGTCTTTAATGATTTGCCACTAATTTGTCAGAAAGCCTCAATTTTATGAAAAACAGACCAAAAATATAAGGCAAAAATCTGGACATTATGTGAAAATCTGTACATTTGAGAGGTATGTTTAAAATTTGATCCTATTTTTAGACCTTTGTCCCCTCATTATTTTAGGCTTTGTCCAGATTTCTTCTGCTAAGAGGTTGAGAGGTATGTATGTATGGTATATAATGCCCTAGTTAGGGGGGAGCAGGTTAGTCAATTAACTTGATCAGGCTTGACCCTGTAACTTGGTTACAGAAGGCAAGAGCCTGAATCCTATACACCTACTACCAGACTGATGAAGGAATTGTGAGCTTCAATGGACTCAAGAGCTTGAATTCTCTACACCAAACACCAGACTACTGAAGAAATTGTGAATATGAGTTTCAGTACATTTTCAGGGAATTATGAGTTTCAGTGCATTTTCAAGGGATTATAAGTTACAAGGGAAGAGAAGTTTACTGTTGCTCATGCTAAGTCTGTTTTCAACGTGCAACTGATTTGTTTAGCAAATGACAGTCACTGTTTGTGCTGTAGAATTTGAAGGCAGTGTTAGTAGCATAATTGCTTTTGGTGCAGAAGGCTGTGGATTCTACTCCCACACCATGTCGATGGAGTGCTGATATTGCAATGACCTTTCAATTGTTGATTATTTGGTGCATTTTAAGGGGGGGTAAGGGTTCTGCACTCCTGAGTGTCCTCCTTTGTATGAGATGCCTAGTAACTATGAATTTGTTGTCAGTTTGTCAGTCATTCCCTGCTGCAATATTACCAGCTTTCCAAACTATTTTAATGTAACAGAGGCAATTCTTCAAGGGCAGCAGGTACTGAATTTGTAGATGAAACTGAAATGTGAAGCTGTTTGCCAGTAGCAACTTCTTCATTAGTTACAGATCTGTTTAATGTGGAATTATTCGGATAACTTTTACTTCTACATAGATTGTGCTCATTGACTGATATTGGTGGATTGTAATGGCAGACGTTTGAGTGATCTTTTATGGTTGAAATGTTCTGAAATGGGTACCTTTGTCATTGTTGGTACATACATTTTGTTTCATTGCTTACTGGAAAAATGTTCAAACCTACAAATTTAAAACACATTCTAACAAGTGGTGCTGTACTATGCAAGTAATAACATTTAATATAATCAGGGAGGTGAATCAAAGAACACATACATGTATGCATAGCTCTAAAAATATGAGCAATGAGCCTATGGTTTGAAAACAGCCCAAAGGTAATAAACTTAATCCTCCACTGGCCAGATGAATTTTCTTTGAATGTGGGTTTTAATGCCTTTCAATGAATGTGAGTTAAAAGGGCAGAGAAGTTTACTACTCATGATAAACCTGTTTTCTTTGTGAGACTGTATTGTTTGTTTAGCAAATCGCCATCATTGTCTGTACTATTTTATTTCAATATCTGTAATCATTGTAGAAGTAAATAAGAAAACAGAATGCATACTGACAGGTTTGAACTATGTTTATGGTAACTGGGAAGAAATAATCAAGTAATGCAACACTGGAATGGCTTGGGTGGGAGGCTGCTGTGGTGTAGGGGGCTGCTGCAGGAGGGGCTATTCTAGGGGGACTCCAATCTATTACCCTGCCTAGGGCCCTATTTGACCATGATCCGGATCTGCCTATGTCTGCAGTACTCTGACATTCCATGACATTCCATACCTCTTAACTGTTCAGATTTTTACAGAATGAGATGACTTTTGCCAAATGTTTTTGGTCTGTTCCTCATAAAAATCGTAGTTTTCTGTCAAATCATTTTGATTTGAAATCACTAAATAATGACAGATAATTACGTTCCAGACTTCATACCCTTCAAATGCAAAACCTGTTATTCAAGCAACCCTCTATGTTTATCAGAACAATGGTTAAAGTCTGTCCCTGATTTGGGGCCTTTGCCCCCCCCCCACCATTATTTTTGGCTTTTTCCAGATCTCTTGTGCTTTGAGGTTGAGAGGTATGTGGCATATGCACTTGCTTATTTTAAAGTTTAATCTAAAATGAACTACTATAGAGCCCTGATACTCAAGATAAAAAATACAGAATTAAAAAGACAACAATAATGTGATGTATGAGCTATAGTACTGTCTTTTATTGACCAATTGTACATGTGAATGTGTTTATCTTCTATACCAGCCTTCAACAGACATGACTGCCAGAGAGTGACAAGGAGCCATGAATTAGCACTTGTTGGAAATCAGCATTAGAAAACAGCTTAACATACTAAATGGATACAAAAATTGCATTACACAATGCAATCAAAGACTACCATGTGGACCTGAAATTTTGAATTAGGGAGCTCTCACATAGAGTGGATGGGCTTATAGCTGGCTAATAGGGTATTTGCCAGTCTAAGCCCAGGGGTTAAAGACCATAACAAATGGGGAAGATAAGGAAGGAGGAATGGAAGGACAGAATGTGCCTTCCTCCGCCAGCCAGGCAGGGTAGTAATAATGAGTGGTTGATACTGGCTCACCCATCCTTCTGAGCAAGGCAGGATAAACTTCTGCATAGTTGGCACCAGTGGAGGTGAGTGCAATAGCAGAAAGCAATAAAGGCTCAGATATGTATGCAGCTTAGCAGTGCATTTGTATGCTGCTTGATGACTTCACACAAAATTACATATTCACGCACTGTATCTGGATTTCACAAGCCAAAAATGTGCATGTGTCCCTTGCCCAGCACTGTGGTAGCACATGCATCTCAGGCTACTGCAAGCGATAACTGAAGCCTGTCCAAACAATAACCTTAAAGGTGCCTGTATGATGGGCTCCCACAACTGATTTTTGCCCATAAGGAATGAATGTGCAAATGTGGTAAAGAAAGAGCTGGTGACCACTTTGCATAGAAAAAGGCAGACAGAAAAATATAGCCAAATTAAAGAAAGTACAGCTGTGTAAGTAAACCAACTATAACTGTAGATGTTCGAATCATCACTGTTGCAGTAGCCTTAGCTAAATGGCTTATATCCTGCAAAGGATATAACAGACAGACATTTTTCAAAGCTTCAGGGCACCTTCCATATGCCTGAACCATCAGTCAGTTTGATATGAGCTGACTAAAAATCTATAAGTAAAAAAAAAGATTTTTTAATAAAGAATGATTTTTGTTCAGTCACTCTAAAAACTAAAAAAATAAGGAAGAAGAGTCAATACTTTACAAAAGAAACACAGATCACTTGACTCTAGAAAAGTATTTGAGGTTAGTTTTGCTTCTGGAAATGAGGTGCCAGAAGAAGTAGCAGGAATCCTCAAACCCAACCTGGAATGCTTTTCTGAAATCAATTGGTCTGTGTTTCTTTTTGTAAAGTTTTGTCTCTTCTTCCTTATTTTTCACTTTTTAGAACTACTAAATAAAAAGCATTCTTTATTTAAAAAAATGTTTTTTTAGTTATATTTTTACTTAAAAACTAAAAAAAGATGGGAAGTCAGCAACACAGGGAACACCTACATCCAGTGGGAATTCAATCATTATGCAAAACACAGTACTTCAGCACCCTGAACAGTTCAGTGCATTAAGGAGCAAGAGAGAATAACAGAGAGACAGAGCCACAAAGTGAATTTCATTAAAAGCATTCTAAACAAAACCAATTTCAATAAAAAGCATTCTAATAATAATAAAAGAAAAGCAGCTGTCCGTACCCCTCCAGCCTTTAGTATATCTTGAAATTTCCACAGTCTCTGCGAACGGGTTGCTCAGCCATTCCCCTTCTACTGGTCCAAGGCAGTTTTTACCTGCTCTAGCAACTTCATGAACCTGGCCACTAAACAATCATCCTGAAAGAAAAATGACTAAAAAAGCATTATTTTCACAGCCCCTGTGAACGGGTTGCTCAGCCATTCTCCTTCTACTGGTCCATGGCAGTTTTTACCTGCTCTAGCAACTTCACGAACTTGGCCACTAAACAATCATCCTGAAAGAAAAAGGACTAAAAAAGCATTACTTCCACAGCCCCTGCGAACGGGTTGCTCAGCTGTTCCCCTTCTACTGGTCCACTGCAGTTTTTACCTGCTATAGCAACTTCATGAACGTGACCACTAAACAGTAAAAGGAAACAATCATCCTGAAAGAAAAAGGAGTAAAAAAGCATTATTTCCACAGCCCCTGTGAACGGGTAGCTCAGCCATTCCCCTTCTACTGGTCCATGGCATTTTTTACCTTGTCTAGCAACTTCACAAACCTGGCCACTAAACAATCATCCTGAAAGAAAAAGGACTAAAAAAGCATTACTTCCACAGCACCTGTGAACGGGTTGCTCAGCTGTTCCCCTTCTACTGATCCACTGCAGTTTTTACCTGCTATAGCAACTTCATGAACCTGGCCACTAAACAATAAATGGAAACATTCATCCTGAAAGAAAAAGGACTAAAAAGACATTATTTCCACAGCCCCCGGGAATGGGTTGCTCAGCCATTCCCCTTCTACTGATCCACAGCAGTTTTTACCTGCTCTAGCAACTTCATGAACCTGACCACTAAACAATAAAAGGAAACAATCATCCTGAAAGAAAAAGGACTAAAAAAGGATTGTAGGTGCACCTAAATTTCACAATATTTTGGGCTTATCACTGTATTGACTGCATAGTGTACTTATTAACTGTAGGCCAGGAACAGCAGCTGCCCCTCCCCATTCACAAGCTAGCATTTCTTGTAATCTTTAATTACAAAACTCCTTAATATACAGCCACATACCCTTTTAATAGTTGTTCCTGACTCCCAGCTAAGCTAAACACACTAAAGTTAACATAAGTACAAATACACAGCACAAGGTTTCTGAATTGGTTAATTACTTTTGTTTTGTAAGGTCCTGCATATATTCAAAAGAAAACAAACACAGAAAGCCTAGGTATATTTTCTCCAAAGAGACATACCTACAACCAGTCTGTGGATTGAGTGATTGTTTTTTTGTCTGATTCACTCCTAACCGAGAACAGCCTGCTCTGCTCCTCTACCCTACCCCCATTCCCACCCACCCCTATCTCATTTCCTTTATACCTAAGCTAACGATGCCCCTTGTACAATTATCCAATACACATCCCTCCCGCTTCAGCTAAACACACCCCTCTAACTGTAACTGTTATACACAAATCCCTCCCCACTAACCCCACCTAGACTCAACCTCTCACAATACCATACTACACTCTACTTTCTTATACCATACTTCCTAATTCTGTACCCACTCTCCAATCAGAATGAAAGGCCAAAATTACTTGCTCTACAACACTCTATTATCAGGCATCCTCCTCCTTGCTTACTATGCTACCAACCCCCATAACTTCAAACACTCAAAGCACCCATCCCTAACACTCACATACACCTCACCACACCTCACATGCAAACCTTATCATTATATCATCACCAAGGCTTACCCTAGATTTAATACTAAAATCTTCTCTTCAAGACATATACAACACACCAACACTCACTTGTCCTTCTACAGGGATAACTAACATTTAACCAAACTGAAGCACCTAATTTTGTACTCTCTAACAAAGATAAAACTCCAATCATTTATCCATCCCAATCCTGGGCCCATCTGTACCTCCAATGTAACCTACCCATTACCCCTAAGCTCCTATTCCTCCACATCCACCCATAATCTTACAGACACCACTGCCTATACATTTTTACCTATTACCAGTAACTCTGACCTTCTCATTACATGGTTTAATCTCAGAAGCCTTGCAAACAGTAGTAGTAGCCTAGTACCAACCTATGAACCTATGAACAAATTACCGGAATTCCATGCCAACCTTGCATCCTACTCCCCAGACATTGCAGTCATAACTGAAACTTGGTTAAAGCCCCACATCAAAGACTCTGAAATTACTACAAATGATTACAATATTATAAGACAGAACAGGATAAACAAATGTGGTGGGGGTGTAGCAATTATGTGTAAAGAATCACTTAATCTAGAAAAATTAAACTGTTCCACACCAGGCATCTCTCATGCCGAACTCTTTATCACTCACCTCCGAATTAATCCTCACAAATCTATTAACATCATAGCCATCTCTCTACCACCAGGCAACCACCTACACAACATAAAATCCCTCCTATCCTGGTCATCTTTTTCTCTATCCCAAGAAACCATCATACTAGGTGATTTCAACCTAGACTAGTTCTCTTGCTCCTCCGACTCCCCTACTTCATTTATAAACTTATACAACTACACCCAAATTATTAACTACCCCACCCACATCGACAAGCACTCCAATAAAAAATCACTTCTAGACTGGATTTTAACCAACAAACCAAACCACGGATATCAGGCAGGCTGTCTATCAGTCACACTAAGTGACCATGCCCTTACATTTCTAGTTAGGAAGAAAAGACATATCCAAACCAGAATCTCATACAAATACACCAGTAGCAAAAATATTTCTCCTCTGACACCTTCAATTTACTACTACAAAACTGAGATTGGTCCCCATTAAAAAACCTGCAACTAGACCTAGTTGTAGAATACTTCAATAAGAAATTCCTTGAAATATTAAATAATCTTGCTCCTCTCAGAAAAACTTGCCAAAAAAACAAACGGCTACCATGGCTTCCTAAAGAAACAAAACAACAAATGAAACAAAGAGATGAGGCCCAGTCACTATATCATATGACCAAAAATAACAATGATCTCACCCTTTACAAACAGCTTAGTAACCATGCTAAGAAAAACATCATCAAGGATAAAATAACCTATTTCCTCACCTGCCAACAAAAGTACCTGCACAATCCACAAAAATTCTGGCAGAATATCAACCACCTCCTTAACACCAGTAAAACCCCATACCCCTGCCCCCTCACTACTAACTCCTCTGTGCCCTTAGCCTCACAATTCAATTCCCACTTCATCAACTCTATCACTTCTCTCCTAGACAACAAAACAATTCCACTGCTCACTGTCCCCTCCCGTCCTCTAATGACGTAAACTCCTTCTCCTTTATTCCCATTCCAACTTCCTACATAAAAAACTCCTATGTAAATTAAAACCCTGCTTCTTAGCTACTGACCAGCTTCCAAATGAATACCTAAAGCTAGCTGCCCCATCCATCACCTACCCCATATCATTACTAATAAACCACTCTATCTCCGAACAGTACATTCCCAAATTATGGAAAATCTCTCATATCATACCACTGCATAAGGGCGGCCCATCTAGAGACATAATTAACTACCGTCCCATCACCATTCTATCCCCCCTTGCTAAGATTCTAGAGAAATGTATCCACCAGCAACTCATGAATCACCTCACTATCAACAACCTACTCTCCAGCACTCAGCATGGCTTCAGGCCTAAACACAGTACTAACTCAGCCCTCATGACCTTTACAGAGACCATTCAACACCTCAAAAATGAAGGACAACTAGTCTCAGCCATTTTCTTAGATATGTCAAAAGCTTTTGACACTGTGTCCCACCAGCTGCTCCTCAACAAACTTGCCACTTACAATCTCAATACCACACCCTTAACATGGTTTCACAGTTATCTATCTGACTGACAACAGGCCACTAAATGGGAAAACAGACTCTCCCCACTATTAGCAGTCACCACGGGGGTACCACAAGCCTCAATACTTGGGCCCCTCCTCTTTATAATATTTACAAACAACCTATATACTGCCACCCAACGTGCTACCATCATCCAGTATGCAGATTAATCCTCCCTTATCTGCTCAGCCCACTCCCCACAAGAACTCCAACACAAAATGCAATCATCATTCCAAGACATTGAAAAGTACCTCACCAGCCACCAACTGATCCTAAATCCAAATAAGACCAAGCTCATCATTTTCTCTAATAAATCTTCCAAACCCAATACCCAATCCCTCTCCATACTATCTACCAACAGTACAAAAATCGAACCCACCAATCAGACCAAGCTGCTAGGGGGTAACCATAGATGACTCACTAAAAGTTGATAAACACATCTATCTGACCATCAAAAAAAATCCACTCTAAACTAGGTACTCTATACAGGGTTAAACCGTACCTTACACAAGCTAGACTGTCCACTGCAAAATCCCACTTGTTATCCACCCTCCTGTACTGCTCTGAGGTCTTTACTAATCTATTAAAAACTGACCTAAATAAACTAGACTCCTGCTATAACAGAAGAGCTAAGTTTGTCACCAGCCAACCCCACAGAACAGACCACTGCACTGCTCTCCGACAGCTCAACTGGCTAGAACTTCCCAACCTATTATTACTAAAACAACTTTCACTTGTCCATAAAATCATATTCAACCTTACTGACTGCCCAGCTCTATCAAAGCTAGTCCAGCCAAACACAAACTGTAAACTCCTCAGGTCATCCAACAAACTAATACTAAAAGTAACCCAGTCTCACAACTATCATGGAGAATCCCTCTACTCCCATAAAATAGCCAAAGATTGGAGCACCATTCCTCAACAGATAACTAAAAACCCCAACCAGTCCACATTTAAAACTACCCTGAAAGAATATTTAAATGATAATTAGCTATGCCCCTGCATTGCTCCCAACTAATATTCTTCCTATTTTTTCCCCAGTCATCTCACACTTGATAGCCCAAATAGTGCTCATCCCACATAGGGCTATCCCACTATCTGTCTTTTCTTTATTAATCTTTGTTCCATCAGATGACCTAACTTGTAAAACTACATGACCAATTTTGGTCTTTCAGAAGTTACTCACCTTGTAAAGCTACATGACTTATGTACCTCATATATATTGTAAAAAAAAGTATTCCTGTATGCCTCAAACATGCATGTTTATATTGCATTTCTGTTGTTATATGTTGCTATAATGTTTTTGTTAAGCTCATTTACATATTGTTAGCAATGTACTAGTTAAACTAAGTTTACTGCTTGTACCTTAATAATGTTATTTTTGTTGTGGAGCTTTTCTCCCTGGGTCTCCGCTGAAAACATTTTTTTTCAACCCAGTCAGACACCACCCGGTTAACAAATGTAAATAAATAAATAAAAGCATTCTAAAATAATAAAAAAGACATGTTTGGGCATTACAGCCTTTCACAGCTTTCATGCCTAAAGAGAGAGGGAGGCTGAGACCTGAAAGGACAATACTAATGACCACACAAAATACGTATGCACACCCTGGCATAAACAACACGCCGTAAAAAAACAAGGGGGAAGGAGCGAAGGTGCGACTACTGTAGCAGTGATCATGCAAACATCTACTGTTATGATAAGCTTACTTACACAACTGAACTATTGTTCATCATATTGATCACTGCTGTGACAGCCTTAGTCATATGCACAGATCACTCTAGTTTACTACATTTAGGAGGTGGAAGGGTCCAGGAACCCTTGGAGATTAGTCCTAACAAAGACTGATCTAGAGCTTGTGATGTAATCAAGCTTCAAATGCTTGTAAATGTATGTATAGAGGACCACATTGCTTTTTCTAGAATACTTCTAGAATCCAACCCTTTCCAAAAATCCATAAATGAAGCAAAGGCCATAGTACAGTGGGTCTTGACCCTGTCTGGAATAGTTTCATTGTGGTGAGTATAACAAAAGGTAATACCCTGAGACAACCATTTGGCAATAGTCTGTTTTGACACAGGTTGTCCCTTCTTCTTACCTTCACAAGAAATTAACAAAAGATTTGAAGATCTGAAAGATTTATTTCGGTCAAGATAGTACCTGCGTTGTTTATGGACATCAAAGTATGGAGTATCATTTTTCCATAAGTTTTAGGTTAAGGAAAGAAAATGTGGAGGTGGATGGTTTACTTTAAAGTAAACCCGGATACCACTTTAGTCATAAAAGAAGGATTAGTTCACAAAGAAACCCAGTCTCTGTGGAAAATAAGATAAGGATGACTCACTATAAGAGCTTGCAGCTCAGATACTCTTCTTGCAGAGGTTAGAGCAATCAGTAAAACAGCTTTCCATGCTAAGAACCTCAAGTCAGCCAGATTAGCTGTTTCAAACGTAGCAAGTGTTAGCTTCTCTAAAACAAAATTAAGATCCAAAGGAGAGGTCACTGGTTTTCTTGGAGGCCTCTTATGCAAAACCCCTTTTGAAAACATTTTGACATGAGACTGTATTGAAAGCAGAGGATTTATGGGCAGACATGCTGAAATGGCCAATTAATAAACCTTCAAGGAGGAGTAGGACAGGCCATAAGATAGTAACTCACAAAAATATTGTAAAACCAGTGAACAACTAGCCCTGAATGTATGCTTGTTATGTTTTTGGTACCAACGAGAAATCCTTTTCCATTTGCTAATATATGATTTTCTAATAGCAGGCTTTTTTGCCTCCATTAGTACCTGCGACACATCCTCAATAAACAGGTATGTAAAGGGAAGACCCTACATCCAGACAGTCAGTTAAGATTGATTGGGGTCAGGGTGTACCAGACACTCCCTGATATTGTCTGAGTTGATCCATTCTGTGAAGAAGCTTGTGGTAATTGCCCCTGGCCATTTTGAAAAGAAGGAAGAACCACTGTTGCCTGCGTTTGAAGGAAGTCACCAAAATGAATCTTCATAAATTCCCTAGATATCAGTGGAAAGGGTGGAAAAGCATGCAGGAACATTCCTGCCCAAGGACAGGAAAAGGCATCTGTCTTCCAGGTCTTCTTTCATGGAGTCCTGGAGATGAATCTTGACAGTTGATTGCTCACAGAGGAGGAAAATAGGTCTATGTATAGGTTCATAGGTGTGTACTAGGCTAATGGCCCTGAGCCTTTACAAATCTAGCCCATAGGATTACCCTGACATCGTGCCACCCGACCTTAGTTCCCAGTGCCTCTGTCGAGTAGAGCCACTGGAGTGATCCCTGGGGTGAATCTTCTATTTCCCATCCACTCATCAAGGTTTCTCTTGAAGAGGGCCAGTGAGGTGCTCTGTTTGACATGTATGGGAAGTCTATTCCATAGCAAGGGCAGTCTCTGGGTTATGAACCTGTCCCTCCAGCTCATTCTGTTGATTGTGGTAATGAGGTTGAGGTCACTGGAGCATGTGGTGCAGAGGGATTGGGATTTCTTTAGATGTAGCATTTCTAACAGAGCTGGATCAGACATGACTTTGTTTGTCAAGCAGAGATCGCCTCTAAGTAGGCGATATGAGACAGAGAATAGTTGGAGTTTTTTGAGTCTGTCCATATAGGACAAGTGTTTAAGGCCTAGGATCCTCTTTGTGAGGTGCTTTTGTGGCCTCTCCGGTTGTTGTTATTGCAGGTGTCTAGTGAGGTACATGCCAAATGGAGCATTGTACTTGATGATTGGCCTAATGAGGGAAGAGTAGAGGGAGACAATGACCTCTTTCTTCCTGGATGCAAAACCCTTAGTAATGAGATGTGCCACATAGAAGGACTTTCTGACAACAGTGTCAATGTGGTGGTCAAAAGAGAGGCTGCTGTCAACCTGTGTTTCCAGATCTCTTATAACACCCTCTGTGTTCAGTGGACTACCATCAATGTGGTAATTCATGAGAACCGGGTTTTTCCGAAAGGGGATGACGACACATTTTTTGGCATTGAGCTTAAGGCCATGGTTCTGACACCAGTCATTGGTCTCAGTGAGGCCTTTCTGTAGGATATCAACATCACTTGGGGAGTTAATAATAGCTCCCAACTTGCAATTGTCTGTGAACTTTGTCAGCCAGAAACCCTTTGTGTTGGCCTGGACTTCAGAGAAGTAGATACCAAACAGGAGAGGACCCAGGACCGAACCCTGTGGGACTCCACTCGTGACTAGTAGGCAGTCTGACTTGGAGTCCACTACTTTCACACTGTGGGTTCTATCTGTGAGCCAGTTTGCAACCCACCTAGTGATATAGGGGTTGATTGCAAAAACAAAAAGAAATCCAAAGGCACCAGGACGAAAACTGAAACAATTTAATTAAGCGCTTTTCGTTTGATACAAGGTACAAACTTCATCAGATAAAAAACAATTACAAAATACACCCTTTTAAAACATTTGCCTATATCATGTGACAGGAAGACACAAATCAGAATTATAAGATACTGAATAATTAATTAAATGGTGATTACCCATCCAGCCCATCCCATTCAGGAAGTCACAGAATCATACATAATGTATAAACTCCACTTAAAAAGTAAAATTTGAATAAACCAGCTATAAACCAAGCTACCTGAAAATATTCCTATGTACATGAAAAAATGCATAATTATAAACTAAAACCAAATACATCTAATAGGTTATGGATAACAAAATACTTAAAACTTTGTTATAAAAAAACCTAGTTACAACTATTAAATATAACAACAAGAAGTTTTTCTACCTTACTAAACTCTTGAGCTTAAGTAGACACTTAATCGAACAAGAGTCGTTTATTCCAGGGTATCTATATGCATTTCAATTAATTTTCCAGAATAACTCAAGTTCTTCTAACTTCAAAGCTACTGGCCCCCCTCTAATGTCGTGCGGTACATAATCTATAATCATATATTTAAATGAATGGTCTTTCTCCTCAGTGATATGTTTTGCCAAAGCATTTTCCAGTTTGCCTTTACTAATGGCATACTGATGTTCATACAACCGTTCACTGAATCTACGTTCCGTCTTGCCTACATAATAAACAGGGCACTGTTGGGACCTAGCAAGATAGACTACAAATTCTGAGTTGCAATTAAACTTACTTTTTAACTTATATTCAAGTCTGTTAACTATAGAGGAACCACCCACTTCTATAAATTTGCAAAACCTGCAAGATTCTCATTTAGACATCCCTACATGTGCAGATAACCTCACTAATTTAGAGTCTAATAAGTTCTTTAAATTGGGACCTCTTTTAAAAATGATTTTACGAAAATTACTGACCTTATGAAAAAAGGCGGAATCACTCCTTATTAAGTCCCAGTTCTTACTTACAATGAAATTCAAAATTGAACTATCTGCACTAAAAGTCATAATTAGACTCAGTGTAAAATCAATATGTTTATCATTTTTTTTACCTTTCACTTCTCCTTACTGGGCCCACGTTGGAATTCTTACCTGATTCCAGAGTTATTTGAATTACTTATTTAGATATTAATCTCAGAAAAGATTACGTCAGGCAGTGTTATGTGGCTAAAGTATTCAGAAAAAGTACTTATTCTAACTCATTTCTCCATTTTTCTAGCAGTCACCCCTACCATCAGAAACATTCAGTGGTCAAAGGCCAACTAGTAAGGGCAGCTAGAATTGTCACCTTGGACAGTGAGTTTGAAATTGAATTTGCTTTATTAAAAAATACGTTTATCAGTCGTGGTTATCCGAGTAAACTAATTAATTCCTTGATAGGAGAAGTTGAAATAAAGAGATCTAAGGGGTTTTATGTCCCCATACTGAGTACAGGAGTTAACCCTAACACTGTTAACAACGGAGCGGGTGACGTTGCCATCCCTGAAGTGGTAGCTGATAAACATATTGATTTTACACTGAGTCTAATTATGACTTTCAGTGCTGACAGTTCAGTTTTGAATTTCATTGTAAGCAAGAACTGGAACTTAATAAGGAGTGATTCTGCCCTTTTTCATAAGGTCAGCAATTTTCTTAAAATCATTTTTAAAAGAGGTCCCAATTTAAAGAACTTATTAGAATCTAAATTAGTGAGGTCATCTGCACATGTAGGGATGTCTAAATGTGAATCTTGCAGGTTTTGCAAATTTATAGAAGTGGGTGGTTCCTTTACAGTTGACAGACTTGAATATAAGTTAAAAAGTAAGTTTAATTGCAACTCAGAATTTGTAATCTATCTTGCTAGGTGCCAACAGTACCCTTTTTATTATGTAGGCAAGACGGAACGTAGATTCCGTGAACGGTTGTATTAACATCAGTATGCCATTAGTAAAGGCAAACTGGAAAATGCTTTGGCAAAACATATCACTGAGGAGAAAGACCATTCATTTAAATATATGGTTATAGATTATGTACTGCATGACATTAGAGGGGGGCCAGTAGCTTTGAAGTTAGAAGAACTTGAGTTATTCTGGAAAATTAACTTAAATGCATATAGATACCCTGGAATAAACAGCTCTTGTTTGATTGTCTACTTAAGCTCAAGAGTTCAGTAAGGTATAAATTCTTGTTGTTATATTTAATAGTTGTAACTAGGTTTATTAAGTATTTTGTTATCCATACCCTATTAGATGTATTTGGTTTTATTTTATAATTATGTATTTTTTCATCTTCATAGGAATATTTTCAGGTAGCTTGGTTTATAGCTGGTTTATTCAAGTTTTACTTTTTAAGTGGAGTTTATGCATTATGTATGATTCTGTGACTTCCTGAATGGGATGGGCTGGATGGGTAATCACTATTTAATTAATTATTCAGTATCTTATAATTCTGATTTGTGTCTTCCTGTCACATGATGTAGGCAAATGTTTTAAAAGGGTGTACTTTGCAATTGTTTTTATCTGATGAAGTTTGTACCTTGTATCAAATGAAAAGTGCTTAATTAAATTGTTTCAGTTTTCGTCCTGGTGCCTTCTGATTTCTTTTTGTTTTTATGAGTACTTTGTCTATTTTCGGGATATAGGGGTTGATGCCTAGCTTAGTGAGTTTTTCTGTGATTCCTGAATGGGGAATGTTATCAAACGCCTTGGCCAGATCAAGGTAGGCTGTTTGAACCACCGTGTCTTCATCCACAGCTCTGGTGACTGACTCAAAGAAGTCGACCAAGTTCAGCAGGCATGATCTACCCTTCACAAAACCAAACTGTGTGGGATCCAGAGCTTGGAGATTCCCTATATCCTTGTTTATTAGGTCCATGATGATGCGTTGCATAGCTTTGAATATCAGACTCGTCAGGCTAATGGGGTGATAGTTTCCAGGGTCTGTGGTCACTCCTCCTTTGTGGAGAGGGATGGCTGTAGCAATGCACCATTCAGTAGGGACAAAGTCTGAGGTGAAGCTGTGATTGAACAGGGCACACAGGTGAGGTGCCAGTTCACTCTGTAGTTCATGTAGAACACAGCCAGGGATATTGTCAGGTCCCATGGAAGCAGTATTTTTGGCCTTGAACAGTGCTGTTTTAAGCTGTGCAGCAGTAATACTTAGTGCCTGGCAATCTGCTGGTATTGTGACTGGTCCTTTGGGGGGGAGAGGAGTAAAGTTGGCACTGAATCTGTCGGCCAGTATATTGGCAATATATGTTGGTTCGGTATAGGAGGTATTATTGTGCAGTAGCTCAGAGCAAATCTGGGTATTGCCATGAAGATTCTTTACATAACTATAGAAGGCCTTGTAGCTGTCTTTACTATCTGCTGCAATTCTGTTTTCATAGCTAGCTATACAGGAGTTGATGATGGATCTCAACATTTTGTTGAGGTTGATAAGGGAGTTTTTCCAGTCTTGGGATTTCATCTTATTCCGCATCAATTTCCTCCTTCTGTTGTAGAGTTTGTTTATGGCAGGGGACCACCAGATTGGCTTCCTTTTTTTGGAGGAGAGTGTCTTGGTTCTATTGGATATGATGAGAGCCATGCATTTGTGTACATGTTTGTACAGTGCATTGGTGTATGATTTGGCGGTCATGTAACTATTCTCCATTTGCATGGGTGCCATGAAGTTAGCCACCTCTGTTTTTAGGAGCCCAAAGTTAGCTTTGGAGAAGTTTTTCATGTTGGTTACTTTTACTGGGGGGAGGGGTGTAGGAAGGATGTGGATTTCCAGGGTGATTAGTTTGTGGTTGGATCTAACCAGGGAGGAGTTAACTACTGGTGTAGAGCAACAGTCGCCCATGTTAGTAATGACCAGGTCAAGGATGTTGCTACCTCTAGTGGGGGTAAGAACGAGCTGGTCCAGGGTTATTTGAATTAATGAATTCCAGGAAACGTCAGGCAAGTGTACTGGTACATGAATAGTTTTCCCAGTTAATGGATGGGTAGTTGAAGTCACCCAGTATGAAAGTGTTAGGTTGGACCCTAATATTTTCCTATGTGCTTAGGAACGTGGAGTGTGGATCTTGGGACATTGTTGAGGACCTATAGCAGGCTAAGACCTGAATTGCTGTCTTACCCAATGTTAGCTGCACCTGAAGTATCTCTGATGCATTATGTTGGGCTAACAGTCTGGAGGTGTGCACATCCTTTATGAATATGGAAACACTACCACCTTTGGAGCTTTGGTCCAAGTTCTGGGGCTGAACAGTGTGGAACTCCCCACAGATGGATCAAATCTTAGAAGACTCCAGATCTAGTTTCCATTCATGCGGGTCTGTTTTTGTCTTATTCAGCTTGCCTTCACACAATTTTACTCTGGTTAAATGTATGATACCTGTAGAGTGAGATTGTGCTGTGAAGCTATATCTCAAGCTAACATGGCTAGACTGCAAACGGGGTACAACCTTGTCCCCCTTGCTTGAGACTGTGGTATTGTCTGCAACAATATGAAGAAGTTTGGGAGACCAAAGATGATTCAGAGTTTAGTGCCTTGAACAGGGCAAGTGTCTCTTTTAAATTTATGTGCTTGTATCTGTCATTTATGTTCTACAAATCTTGCACTTTTATCTCTCCTGAAACTGTTCCCCAGGCAAAGGCAGAGGTGTCTGTGGTAACAGACTACTTTGGAGCAGGGAGGGAGAACAGGAGACCTGGATTTAGGGAAATTTGCTGTCTCCACCAAATTATTTCTCTTCTGACAAACCCCAGCACTGGGATTTGAAAAAACAAAGGATGTTGGAACTGGGACCAATCAGACTTCAGATACCATTGTATCCTCCTCGTGTGGAGTCTTGCCAGAGGTATCCTGAGATTCACTGATGCCATGAGATTCAAAATTCTGAGGTATTCCTTGCAGTGACTGAATTCTGAGTGGAAACCCTCAGAAACAGAACTAGATATAGATCTATTTTTTCCTGTAGAGGAGAAATTCTTTGAACTGAAGTGGCTAGCTGACACCCCAGGAACACAATTCCATGTGAAGGAGTCAAAAAAGACTTTTGAACATTCTCTTGAAATCCTAGCTTTTGGAAGAGATCTCTCACACAAGTGACAGCTTCCTGACAGTTTGAAAAAGACTCTGCAAAGATAAGCAAATCATCTAAATATGTAAAAATATAGATACCCTGTAGCCTGCAATTAGCTATAACTGGAGCTAGACACTTTGTGAACACTCTTGGTGATACTGGATAATTCAAAGGGTAAGACTGATAAATTATAATGTGATCCAGATGCACAAAGCCTTAAGAAACACCTGAAGTCTGGATGACTAGGGGTGTGTTGTTAAGCCTCTTTTAAATCTAGTGTTACCAGGAGACTTGAGTAGGGAAGAAGAGGTAACAGGTTGTGAAGTGACTCAATTTGACCTTGGGCACTATCACAAACAGGTTTAGGAAAGTAAGTTCCAGAAATGGTCTCCAAACATTTTCTTTCTTGGCACTAAAAACATTGTTGAGTAAAAACCTTTCCCAACCTGGGAAGGAGGATTTAGTTCTGTCACTCCCTCAGACAGCATGTGTCAAAGGACAGGGTAGATAAAAGAGTCTGGTGTGTTGGATAAGGAATTGCTCTCTAAAAAGAAGCATTTCCTCTCACTGCCATCTGTAACCTTGATGAATAATCTTCTGAATCCATTCATCTGAAAATATCTGTTGCCAGAGAGACAAGTGAATATTTAGACTTTCTGAAAAGGAAAAGGAACTGTCAGGGTGGGAGGGAGATACAAGGTCCTTAAAAAGTCATTCTGACTTGTTGGACTGCTCTTGGTTATGGGAGGTTGCAGAATTATTTTTGCCCCCACCCCCCACCCACCATTTATTTTTAAATATCTGTTGACCAGCATTCTGTTGAGACTGTTTATTTAGTTTTTTTGACAAAACTGGATGAAGGGTAAAAGAACCACCTTAAATAATTTGAAAAAAGAGGGCAGAAAAATCTTAGAGATTCCCTATATCAGCTTTCCCCTTTTAAGCAAACGTTTTTATAACCTCTGCAGCTGAGGAACCAAAAAGTAAATCGCTGTGCAAAGGAGAATTTGAAATCTCATTTTTAACATCATCTTGGAGGTCCTAAGAATGCAACTAGGCAACCTCCTCAAAACAGTACCAGTGGCCATAGCCGTTGAAGAAGTATCAACTGAGTCATAAACACACTGTAAACAATGAATAGTGACATGTACAATAGATGAAACTAAATTATTTAAAGCAGATTTTTCCTCAGAAGAAGAACGTACAGAAAAAATTACTCATACTTTCACAATTAGTTAGAATAAACTTTAACACATGAGTCTGACAAACTGAAATTCTGAAAATCAAAGTTGCAGAAGCATATACTTTTTAACATACTTGTAAATATTTTTTCCATCTTTTCCATCCTTATCAGAAAATGTAGGAGTGGAATTAACTAAATATTTAGCAGCAGCAGGATTACCTAAAGGTAGAGCTGCTGAGTAAGGTTTGGGAAACGTGTATAAAAACTTAAAAGACTGAGGAACTTTATATACTGTATCTGCCTTTTTAGAGGATCAGGCTATCAAGAAAATTTGAGGCAGTGACACACATCCTACAGAGCTGGCAAAACTGGGGGGAATGGATAAAAGTTCTGGAAATTCCTTCTGTAACAGCTCATAGTATTTTCCTGAGGGACTAAGAAACCTCAGTGTCCTCAGTGTTTTCTTACTGAAAATAATGGCACATTCTGGAAATGGTTTCAGAGAAAGAGAACCCATGAGAAACTGAGCTCTTCTCTGAGTCTAAATCAGAAATCTCAGGAGAAAACCCTATATCTGCCCCTTTATCTTCCTGTTCAGGTTCAGAATCTTGAGTCTCTTCAAGAAAAGAGGTATTCATCTTTCTTTTACCAGAAATCATCTTATAAAGAGGATCAAAAACCCAAATTATACCCTGAGGGTTACCCTGTAAACTACTCCTGTCTAAAGGAATTTGAAGAGGAATAGATGCATGTTTAATTTTGTGTTTCTATTTGACAGGAAAAATGGGGCCAACAGTGGTATTGATGGCAGCAGCAGTTTCCCCAGTGATGGGCTACACCAGAGGGATCCAGGGTAAAAGATAAGAGGTCTGATATGGCCACAGCAGAGTCATTCACCTGTGGCTGAGGCAAACTGAAAGCCTGCTGTGGTAGCAAAGGCTATTGGCTTAAATTTTTCTTTTTGTGGCTAGAAGAGGGACTGACTATGGGACCAGTACTTTGTTCCATTGTAAAGCCAAAAATAGTACATATTTCCCAGCTAAAACAAGCAGCAAGAGCTGGTAAACAGTTGAAGCCTTTAAAAGTCTCTTTTTTCACACAAAAACACAGTAAAAAGCACTTTAAAATGTTTTGTCAGCCCCAAAAAGTCAAATAAACACAAATTTTCTACAGAAAAAAATGTTTTCAGTAACTTTAAACAACTTTTAAAACTAACAGATAAAAGTATGCTCCCATTTTAAAAGTACATAAGTCTCATGAAAGTCCATTAAAATACAAACTCCTAGCTAAAAAATAACTTTTCTAAACAGGAAAGTACAATAAAATATAAAGTTTTTAAATGTGGAAGGTTTTTCCACAAAGGGAATTAATCTGCCCCACAAAGGAGCAGCACAAGCCAACTACTGATTCTCAAAAGCCTGCACAGGAACACTATCAACAATAGCAGGAAAGCCATGAAGAGCTTGGCTCCCAAACTTGTCTTTTTAGCCAGCTCATCTTGAGCTGACTGATGGTTTGGCTATGTGGAAGGTGCCTTGAAGCTTTGGAAGCTGGCCGGCTGTTATACAGGATATAACCCATGTAGCTAAGGCTACTGCAGCAGTGATCAATATGATGAGCATCTTTCTCTGTTTATCCTCTGTTTAGTCAAAAAATTAAACATCATTCTCTGAGGTGTACCGCAATCTGTTATAAAAAGCAGGCAGTTTTATTTGTCCCCAAATTAGCATTTTTGTTTCTAAGCTCTTTCTCATTAACAGCAAAATCTTCAGGCCCAAACATTATGACTTCAGCAAAGATCAACTGTAATTTTGCAATGGACCTTGAAACTCTCAACAGTTTTAGAAGCTGTGGAATACCTTATATTTCTAAACCTTGGTGGAAGCCTCTCCATCTTAAGGTGAGCCTCACAAATTACTCACTGTAATATAGATTTCTAAGAGGCTGTGACAGCATGTGTGAAAAGTTTTCTGCTGAATAGTTGCATACTGGAGCTGTTTGGTTAGCTTTTGCATATCCTACATCACCTTTATTACAAGTTGAGATAAGTACAAACTTGCAGTGTTATAAGATCGTACTGAATTTTATTTTTTCTGTATATTGTTTCATTGAATATTGTGTTAAAAATAGTACTGCATTTATCTGCTTATTTATTTGTTTACTGAAAATGGTGAGCTCTCTCTCTGTTCTCTCCCTGTCTGCAGTTAGTTTTCCCCACCCACCCTACCTGTTCTTGTTGTGGTATTAATCTTGGTGGCTTTGGAATTGACCGCCCCTCCTGTAAATTTGTGTTTGAACACTCCTCCTGGGCCCATCTCATTTGCTCACTCAACCGAGTACAGTGAGATCATATTTTGATTTCAGACACTCCTACCATTCCCATCTGTTCAGCCCTATCCCAGCTCTATCCTAGTCTAGTCTCATTAGCTCAGCCTGCCTAATACAGAGAGAACATTTGAGTAGGCATACCCATTTAGGCCCTGAACCTGTCTGATTGAAGACTGCTGGAACAGGGCTCAGTTCTGAGGTTTTTTACCGGTTAATTGGGTAATTTGTTCAAATCAGTTTGCTTGTTTTCTATTGTTATATATAAAAAAAATAAAAAAATTGCACTTTATCTGCTTTTACTGTATTTGTGTTTCTTCCTACTTTATTACCTTATTTTGCTTTTGCCTCTTCTTAAAAGTACTCAGTTGTGTTTATTCTGCTGCATTTGTTACTGCTTGGTAGTAGACTGATTAAATTGTAACTGCTATTCTAAGTCTTTTGGTTATTGCACTTGGGCTTCAGACCAGTTGTTTTACATTAAGAAGGTTTGTGGTTTAAACTGTTGTGGCAGGACAGGTAGCTTACATCCTTCTAAGTTGGGAATTGCTGATTGAAGGCTCAGTGTCTGTTATTCTAAAAGTGTATTAGTTCTGGTTTAAGCACTTGGGCTCCAGGCCAGTTATTTTACATTAAGAAGGTTTGTGGTCTGCACTCTTGTGGGAGGAGAGGCTAGATTCTACCCTTCTGAGCTGGGAATTTCTGTTTAAAGGTTTACTGTGCCTGCTTATTTGAACCATTTTTCTGATATTGGTGTGCCTTGTCTGCTGTAGCATAGACTAGATTCAGGCCTGCTGAATCTAGCTTTGTTTGTATAACTTGAGCACTAATCCAGGCCATTGTTTTTGGAGAAGGTTCCCCTGCACCCTAGTGGCAGGAGTGTGCGGTTAGAAGGTTAGAACTTGTCAGATTGAAGACTGCTGGAACAGGGCTCAGTTTTGAGTTTTTATACTGGTTAATTGGGTAATTTGTTTAAATTAGTTTGCTCATTTTCTATTGTTATGTATAAAAAAAATAATAATTGCATTTTATTCATCTGCTTTTACTGTAATTGTGTTTCTTCCTACTTTATTACCTTATTTTGCTTGTGCTTCTACTTAAAAGTACTCGATTGTATTATTCTGCTGCAGTTATTACTGCTTGGTAGTAGCCTGATTAAATTGTAACTGTTCTTCTAAGCCTTTTGGTGTAAGTACTTGGGCTTCAAACCAGTTGTTTTACATTAAGAAGGTTTGTGGTCTGTACTGTTGTGGCAGGACAGGTAGCTTACATCCTTCTAAGTTGGGAATTGCTGATTGAAGGCTCAGTGTCTGTTATTCTAAAAGCGCATTAGTTCTTGTTTAAGCACTTGGGCTTCAGGCCAGTTATTTTACATCAAGAAGGTTTGTAGTCTGCACTCTTGTGGGAGGAGAGGCTAGATTCTGCCCTTCTGAGCTGGGAATTTCTGGTTAAAGGCTTATTGTGCCTGCTTATTTTATTTGTTTCTTTCTGAAATTTGTGCAACTTGTTTGCTATAACCCAGAAGTTAGTAGTTTATTGGCCATTTTGGGCTAATTTCTATATCTTTCATTTCTCTGCTATAAAAAAAAAACACATTTGCACATTGGGCAGTGCTGGTTAGCTAGGGTTAAACTATTCCCAGCTCCACGAAGTCTGCTCTTCAATTTTTCCCTTGGAATGAGACAAACGTTCAACTTAAGCACTCAAACCATTCATTTCACAGCCCAGCACTTGCTCAAAACACATAGCAAGCACTAATTAACCCTAGCACTAGACCCCTTACACTGTCCAGAAGGACAAGGCTCTCTATTCGTTACTACCAGCTAATCAGAAAAACAGCTCACTTTACCTATTCAGGCATGTCCAAAGGGCAGTTTCAGGTGTACTCTGCAGTCCAACTGGTGAATCTGGGCATTTTGAGGCAATGTTACAACTGCCTCATGTACACAGACAACCCTCTCTTCCTACCACCAAACACTAATATATGCGAGAGATGCAATTATACAGCCAAACTGGAGGCAAAGCTATCTCAACCCAAGACTGGAACTGACAGTCAAGAGGAGAAGGAAAATTCTTGCAACACACCACCAGTCTCACATAGACCTACTAAACCAACACCGGGAAATAACACACATAAATACATGGAAACATACTCGGAGGCTCTAAATAAAAATCTGCAAAAGCAGCAGAGACCTCCAAAGCAGACACCCAAGCAACCTCCACACCCCATCACAAACCATGAAACACATACTTCACATAATCAGTGTGCCATGCAATCACAGCCCTTAAGGCAAAATAACATACCCAACACACTAGTAATAGGCGACTCTATAGTCAGGCACACTGATGTCCCACTAACTAGGCTGGACAAGGAAAAGGTTACAGTTAGCTGCCTGTTGGGTGCCAGGATCCACCACATAACACAAGCACTCAGGTCACTCCAGAACAAGTACAAATACAACTCTGTCATTGTCCATGTTGGTGTGAATGACCTGAGACGTACCTCCCTGGACTACATGAAAAGAGATATGGAAGAGCTCTCTGATCATGTAGCCCAGGCTGGTATGACCCTGACCCTGAGTAACATCCTGCCCTCATCAAGAATGAAACCTCAGTATAAAGAAAAAATTATCAATTTCAACAATTGGCTAAGTTTCTAGTATCATTCAAAGGAGATCCAGTATCTGTCCACCTGGGATGACATGCTCAATAAGCCACGTTGCTTTGCAAGAGATGGCTTGCACCTGTCACCCTTAGGCTTTCAAATACTGGCCAAGGCTTTTTCCACCCCCATAGTGCCTTTTTAGGTAAGGCACAAAAGACAAACCCAACACCGTAAATAGCACAAGTAACCAAAAACTGAGGGTAATGCTACTCAACGCCAGAAGTCTAAACCTCAAAATGTCTGAACTCGAGGCACTCCTCAGTATGGAGAACATCGATATCTGTGCAGTAACAGAAACCTGGTTTAAGGCTCCAGAGAGCACCTCAGCACTACCAGGCTATAACTCATACCATACTTTTCGGCCACAGAACTCGAACCGAAACACAAAAGGTGGGGTGAATCCATATTCATCAAGGATACCCACACCTCCAGGTTAGTGGCACAGCACAATGCCTCAGAGATCATCCATGTGCAATTAACAATGGGTAAAACTGCAATTCAAATTGTAGCTTGCTACAGATCAACCACCATGACCCAGGACCCCCATTCTGCATTTCAGGAGACACTGGAAAATATGAAGATCCTACCAAAAGTCCTAATATTGGGTGATTTAAATTACCCAAATATTAACTGGGAGAACTACTCAAGTACTAACTCCTTTGCTCAATGCTTCCTAGAATTTATAAACTCAAACACCCTGGATCAACTGGTCAACACCCCCACCAGAGGTGACAACATATTGGACTTGGTCATCACCAACATGGGCGACCGGTGTTCTACACCGGAGGTCAAACCCTCGCTGGTTAGATCAGACCATAGACTAATCACTCTGGATATCCACATTCTGCCCCCACCCCCAATCAAGGAAACCACCGTGAAAAACTTTTCAAAAGCAAACTTCACGTTAGTTAAGACCAAGGTGGAAAGGTTCACAGCCCCCATGCTAAAGGACAATGCTGTCCAAGCTGCTGAATCCCTTACAAAGGCACTCTATGAGTACCTGCAAGAATGCATGGATCGTGCTATCCCAAGCAAAACCAAGACTCACTCCTCCAAGAAAAAGAAACCAGTCTGGTGGACCCCTGCCATAAACAAGCTATACAATAGAAGGAGGAAACTAGTGCAGAAAAGAGTAAAATCCCAAGAAGGAAAGACATCCCTGATCAGTATCAGCAAGAAACTATGATCCCCTCATAAAATTATCCAAGGCTAGCTTCGAAAGAAAAATTGCCAAGGACTCCAAAGATAACTACAAAGTGTTCTTTAGCTATGTCAAGAAACTAAGTGGAAACTCTCAGATCTGCTCTGAGTTAATGCAGAATGGCACAAAATACACTGAAGCGACTGATACTGCCAACATTCTGGCAGACAGGTTTAGTGCAAACGTCATCCTCCTCTCACCCCCTAAAGGGCCCATAACCATACCAGAAGAATGTAGTGCCCCAGCAATCACTGACACACAGGTTAAAACAGCCCTATCCAAAGCCAAAAATACAGCTTCAATGGGACCAGGCGGTGTCCCAGGCTGTGTCTTACATGAGCTCCAAAATGAACTAACTCCTCACCTAAACACACTGTTCAAACTCAGCCTCTCTACAGGCTACATACCCATAGAGTGGTGCACAGCAACAGTTATCCCGCTCCACAAAGGTGGAGCCACAATGGACCACAGGAACTATCACCCTATAAGCCTGACTAGCCTGGTCTGCAAGGCTATGGAGGGCATTATCATGGAATTCATTAACAGAGACAATGGGAACCTTCAAACAGTGGATCCTACCCAGTTTGGCTTTGTTAAGGGCAGATCATGCCTCCTAAACCTGGTGGACTGCTTTAAGACAGTGACCAAGGCTTTAGATGAGGAAAAGGAGATTCACACAACCTACCTAGACCTCGCAAAGGCCTTCGACACTATTCCCCATTCTGGTATTATAGACAAGCTCACCAGCCTGAACATAAACCCCTACGTCACAAGATGGGTTGCCAGTTGGCTCATGGATAGAACCCACACGGTGAGAGTTGCAGGCTCTAGGTCAGACTCTAAACCAGTTACAAGTGGTGTCCCCCAGGGCTCAGTCCTGGGACCCCTCCTTTTTGGTATATACTTCTCAGAGGTACAGGCAAGTACAGGAGGCCTATGGCTGACCAAGTTTGCAGACAACTGCAAACTGGGGGCCATAACTGACTCTCCAGCTGATACAGACATCCTCCAGAAGGGTCTCACTGAGACGGATACCTGATGTCAAAATCATGGCCTCAAGCTAAATGCCAAAAAGTGCATAGTCATTCCCTTTGGAAAAAACAAAGTACCCATGAACTACCACATGCATGGTAGTCCCCTAAATACAGAATATGTAATAAGGGATCTGGGGACCCAAGTATTGCCAAAGTGGTTAGTAAATCCTTCTGTGTGGCCCACCTAATCACAAAAGGGTTTGCATCTAGAAGAAAAGAGGTTATTATGCCCCTCTACTCATCACTCATCAGACCCATCATAGAGTACAATGCCCCATTTGGGATGTACCTTACAAGACACCTGCAACAGCTGGAAAGACCACAGAAGTACCTCACTAAGAGGATTACTGGCCTCAAACATATGCCCTATGCAGCCCGACTGAAGAAACTCCAGCTCTACTTGGTTGCATACCGCTTACTCAGAGGTGATCTCTGCTTAACATACAAGGCCATGTCCAAGCCAGAATTGATGGACATGCTTCACCTAAAAAAAAAAAACAAATCCCCAAGAGCCACATGCTCTAGGGATCTAAACCTCACCACAATGATAAATAGGACATGCTGGAGGGCTAGATTCCTGTCCCAGAGACTCCCCATGCTTTGGAACAGGATTCCAATCTACATTAGGCAGAGCCCCTCACTAACACTCTTCAAGAAAAACCTTGACGAGTGGATGGGAAACAGAAAATTTATCCCAGGGATCACTGCAGTGGCTCTGCTGGACAGAGGCACAGGGAACTAATCGCTCTGCTGGACTGAGGCACATTGAACTAATCTAAGGGGGCGGCGAAAAACAACACATTCTGGCTAGGCTTATAGATGCCCTTGGGCAGATAGCCTAGTACTTACCTATGAACTTATGAACCTATGACAGCAATATACATTCTGCTTCACATCATTATGGTATAACTCTTTTTAATATATCTAAGTCTTTTGGGTTTCTAATACCAGGATAAGAATGGGTACCATTCCTAAGTCAAAGAATGTTGTGGTATAGTGTGGCTGTTGTAGTCGAAGCTGAGAATTGGTGTCCAGACACAGCAAATTTACAGACAATACCAGTTGCTTGAAGGAATGCCTGGATGATATCTTGCGTTATTCATGACAAGTTGCAGTCCCCTTCCATAGTCATATGACTTCCACATGCATTATGATAACCTAGCAAAGAGTTCCAATGAAGGCAGCATCACCACAGCAAGCACCATAACAAATGCAGTTTTTGTGTACATACTGATTTCTGTGTTTGTTTGTAAGCTGTGAAAACCATAAAGCTCAGTTAATTAAAAACAACACAACAAGTTAAAGAACTACATGTTAAGAAAAAAAATCCCAAAAGGCAAATATTCAGTTCATTTGTCTGCAATGTATGAAAACACATGTAACCCTTGTAGCATTTCACAGAGGAATATAATGTAAAATCGACTTTAATGTAATGCAACATGAAATACAAACCAGAGGCACAGACATTTGGATGAACCATTAAAGATTCCACTTAACATGTGAAACAAATAACTAAACACAAAAAGCTTTCCTCAGCTGAACACATAAAAAAGTCTTCTTACAGTTCAGGGCCCATCATTTCATCCACAAACAGCCTCCACACCTATTGCCTATCTAAAGTATCTCATACGATCCTGTCAAGATAAAAAAATAGTAATTATTACATTGATGTATTTTTTGTTTTGCCAAAACAGTAATCACAGTTTGTACTCCAGCTTTTTGCCCACAAATACACATTAGTCCTGCAAAGGTAGAATTACAACAGCAAGCAGCAGGGTCATTCATTTTATCCATAGACAGCCTCATCCACATTGCCTACCAACAGGAACTGGTTTGGCCCTGCCTGTTTAAAAACATAGTGGTTAACTTAACATGTTTTTTAGGAATAGCTGCAGTGGTGCAGAAGTTAGCATTGTTGCCTCACAGCAAGAAGCTGTCTGGTTCAATTTTTGGCTGGGGTACCTTCTGTGCAGAGTCTGCATGTCCTCCGTGTGGCCACTTGGGTTTCCTCTAGGGGCTTTGCTTTCCTCTCACATTTCCAAAGACATGCAGTAGGTGGATTGGACACTCTAAATTGGCCGTAAGTGCGAGTGTGTGTGCGAGTGAGTAGCACGGATGAACCACCTCGGTAGGTCTAGCCACCTGGTGGTGTAACCTTTGGCTCGACATGATTGTCACTGTTTAAGTGACACCCCACACCATGTGTAAAATGGGAAAAAGGGGTTGAGGATGGATGGATTAACACATTTTTGTTGCACAGAAATAGTAGTCACAGCTTGTATTCCATCTTAGTTCACCCCAAAACATTATTTCTGCAAAATCAGAATTACAACAGCAAACAGTAGGGATGGTCATTTAATTCACAAACAGCTCCCATACCCATAGCCTACCTAAAGCATATTGATTTACTCTGTCAGGATAAAAAAAATGTATTAGATTATTAGATTAAGGTACTTTTGTGTCACAGCAAACGTAATCATTGTTTGTATTCCAGTTTCCTTCACCCACATAAACATTAGTCCTGCAATGTTTTACAACAACAAACAGCAGAGCTAATCATTTTATCCACAAATAGTGCCAGTATCCATTGCCTACCTAAACTAGCTTATATGACCCTGTCAGGATAAAAAAATATATTAAATTAATGTATTGCTGTTTCATAGAAATAGCAATCATGGCTTGTATTCCAGCTCACTTCACACAAATCCACATTAGTCCTGCAAAGTTACAGTTACAACATCAAACACTAGGGCCAATCATGCCATTCTCAGACAATCCCTATACTAATTGCCTACCCGCAGCATCTGATTAAACAAACAAAAATGGTCACATTAATGCATTTGTATCTCATACAAACAGTAGTCACAGCTCATATTCTAGTCTGCTTCACCCAAATACACATTAATCCTGCACAGCCAGAATTACAACAGTAAACAAGGTTAATTATTTCAGTGACAGATAGCCCCATCCCCATTGCCTACCCACTATATCTGGTTTGACCCTGCCTAGTTAAAAAGAAGAAAAGAAAAGAAAAAAAAGAAAAGAAATGTTACATTAATGTTTTTTCACCCAAATACACATTAGTCCCACAAAGCCAGAATTACAACAGCAGTCATTTTATCATACTTAGAACATTTGGCTTGCCCTGCCAGAATAAGAAAAACAATGGTTGTCATTAAGTTAATTCTGTTAAAAAGAAACAGAAGATATAGTTTGTATCCCAGCTTGCTTCATCCAAATACAAATTAGTACTTCAAAGACAAAATTATAAAGCAAACATTATGGCAGGGCAGCTTATTTCATCTACAAGCATACCCAGATCCATTACTACCCACAGTATCTAATTTACCCTGCCAGGATTAAAAAAAAGTAAATTAATAAATGACTTGTTACAATTCAGAAGCTTGGTAAGAGCATGGAAGAACAAATGCAATTCACTCTCCCTCGCTAATAACCTCTGATGTCCTGCAAGACATTCGGCAGCTTTTAGCAGTATGGTATACCAATTTTCAGCATTGGTACTATGGCAGTTTTTACTATTGAACTGCTAGATTATAATAGTAGAGAGAATAAAAGCTGGTATTCACTGTACCGTTAAAAGCAGTAGAGTTGAGCGGTAATCCATACAGTATGACAGGTTTTCAAAAAGAGTAACAAGGCCTAATTCTGCCATTGATAATGACATATGAATTAGGAATCCCATACAAATGAGCCACAGGGATTATGTAAAGGAACCCAAAATGGTGGACCGATTCAGAAATCTACAAAAGAGTGTCACTGTATTGTGGAGTCTACCCAGATTAAATACGGAGAGGCATCTACGTTATTATGCCTTCTCTGCCTACTTCCAATGTCACTTGTACCTGTGCCTCCACAGCTATTCTGAGGATCATGTTTGCAGGAATCCCTGAAGCTGCGTCCATTTGTCATACTCCAGTCACCTCTTTCATTAGTCTATTATGTTGCTCCTTTACAGATAGCATAATACTGATATAAAGATTATGGACACCAATATCTTTCCCAAGTTCCCACACAAATCAAAACCACTAAGAATCTATCCACTTGGGTAACCACTGAATGATTCTTCAGTTATGTGCCTCTTATCTGCTGTATTAGATTGATTCAGTCACTCAGCATCTACCTTCATAATGACATTTATATTTATGTAGACAAATTATGAGGTCAGGTGATTATGGTCTAAGACTTAACACTGAGATGAGAAAATGTTTAAGATACACAAACAGGTACTGCAAAGAGCTAATATCAATTCCCAGCCATGATTTAACAGAAAAGCACACATTTTACAATGAATGGAGCAAGAAATATGAGGCAAAACCAGGGACATTCTGCAAAAGCACAGGCATTTGAGAGGTACATATTAGTACACTCTTCTCTATGGAAGACACACTAAGAAATGGTATATGTTTCAACACCATGGAAAAGTAACCATCCCTTATTGGTAAAAAAAAAATCATATTCAAGAAAAATTAACATTATCCATATGTTTGTGATGCATGATGAGCAAATTAGATGGTTACTGGTAAAATACAAAATAAAAGAAAAAATCAGTGCATCAAATCTGAAGCAATGAAACCTCATAAGAGACTGAAGAAATAAAAGAAGTCAGAAAAGAGCCCAATCTGTCTTTGCAACATGACCTAATTCCCCTATCTAAACATCTGAGATGACTTTGTTAGAAGCAAAAATCTGACTCATAATTCTGTTGCCTCTCAACTTCCTGTTTATTCTTTTTTTGTCAAAAAAAAAAAAAAAAAAATATATATATATATATATATATATATATATATATATATATATATATATATATATATATATATATACTGAATCTTTTGCTATGAGTTAGGGCAATTCTATATTTAATCTGGATAAGTAACACATACATGAATGGGCCAAGAACATTGTAAAATACTTAAGTAATGTGCTCAAAAGTAATTATTCTTGATAAGAAGTGACACAGATTATCAGTCACCTAAATTGTATTTTAGCTGAAATAGCATAAGCAAGCAAATATATTAAAGCATTATGCATCTGGAAATAAAAAGAAACTAATAACAGTTTCAGATGATGCCAAGTATATATTTAATCAGAAGGTAGATCATATGAGAATAATAGACATTTGTGAGACAGAACACTTAATGGTTCAGTCAAAGAACCTGCACAGGGGGGGTTTGGCCTTTATATTAGATAAAAGCTTCAACTGGATACAGCAGGATCTTCAAATTGAAAGAGCCCACAGAACTTGAATAAAAATACAGCTGAGATTAATACCCCTCCCCGCTGCTTTTAAACTTTTAAGGCCTCAAGATAAGAAGTGCAGATTCTTAATAGATGGTCATTCTTTGTTTGATATCTTCTGATCTTTCTCAGAATATTGTGAAGGCCATATGGAAGTACTAGGTCATGTGACATTTTCTATGGGTTAAGAACATTTAAAAGAATGTTCCATTTTTCTGCAAAACTTCATAAACGTGGTTTTGACATTTGTCTTCTATGAGAAAGCCAGTACAGAATGTGGTGCCTGGGAAAGTTTAACAGCTATTTTTGAAGAACCAGATGCAGTAGTAATATGTTATGTGCAGTGATGAAAGTAATAAAAAACATACTGGAAAATAATTTCTGTAACTCTTTCATAACATGAATGAAGTTCCAGTACTTCACTATATTGCTGTTTAAAATTAATATCTTAAATAAGTAACTTAACTTCAAAGATTCTGAAACTGCAGCCTTTAATTAGATATTTCTATCACAAAATGAGACCTGTGATTCTTTTATTTTCCAAGAAATAATTTAGTATGTATAAAATAAACTGTCTTGAAACTTTAACTGCTTAGAAATAAGAATGTCCTTAAGCATTTTTCATACTTGCTTATATCAGTTTGTGTACATCATGTTCATGTTTTGCAAATTACAAGTCCTTTTTTCCAACTGCTGAATTAGCCTATAAACTATGTGTGTGTGTGTGTGTGTGTGTGTGTGTGTGTGTGTGTGTGTGTGTGTGTGTGTGTGTGTGTGTGTGTGTGTGTGTGTGCGCAAATACCACCAATCACAGTACACTGTAAGTGCCTATTAATAAATACTTGCTGATTTGTAACTCTTGTCCAGAAACACCACCACTGTCACGCTCTGCAAAACCAATATATGCCTTTAGTGACTCTTCCATTTAAATTGCGCTACCTAGAACTCTCACATTTTGCCAAAATATTATCCATCAGAGAGAGGACACAGATATCTTCATGACTCTTCTGACTGGTGTTGTGCGCATAGTCAAGTCAAAGACTAATGTTAGATCTGGTCCCAGATACTTGAAACACTGCCAGTAGTGATCTTTTGAACCACATTGTTTCATAATCAAAAAGAAAGGGCTAAACCTGTCCCCCTCCACTGTGACTCTGGGTCTCTTTCACTGGGCAACAGCAAGGTTCAAGTATTCAAATTCAAGTATTTTATTTAATCTTTTGTGACGTTATAGATACTTCCTACCTATTCACAGGTAATACAGGAATTAAACTTCTACATAAAATAGTGCTACCCAATTTTTCTGCTGTTTGAGCATAATTAGTCTTAATATAGATGCATTTTCTAGCAAAGATCATACACCTTTCAAACAATTCATTGCACTATTTCTACTGCCTTAGCTTAGAGTATAAGAATCTGTCATCTCTCCTGCAGCCTATATTTGGAAATGCTCCTCATTTTGTATTAAATGATAAGGGAAGGCTTAGGTTTCCACACATTACCTCCTATAACTTAGAAGCTATGCTGCTTAACCTAGTATTATAGCCAAACTCCAAGAACTTTTCCACACAGAATAAATTAGAAAAAATAATCTTGCACATTCTCTCCTAGCAATTCAATACTTTGCACTGAGCAGTGTTTACGGACCAGTCTTCTATTTTTGTGCAACACCCACTGAATTTAATTGAATTGCTTGATCAATAAGGTTGGTTACTGAAGCAAAGGATACAACAATCTAACTGCAATTTATAGGTTCATAGGTTCATAGGTAGATACTAGGCTATCTGCTCTAGGGCATTTATAAGCCTAGCCAGAGTGTATTTGGCTTCCGCCTCCCTATTAGATTAGCCTACTGTGCCTCTGTAAAGTAGGTCACAGAAGGTACCCTTTTAAGATTAGTTTACTGTGCCTCTGTCTAGCAGGGACACAGAAGAGATCCCAGAGGTGAATTTGCGATTTCCCATCCACGCATCCAGATTTCGCTTGAAGAGGGTCAGCGAGGGGCTATGTCTAACATGAATTGGGATTCTATTCCAGAGTGAGGGGAGCCTCTGGGAAATGAATCTGTCCCTCCAGCATGTCCTATTTATTTTTGTGCTGAGGTTTAGGTCCCTGGAGTGTGTAGCTCTAAGGGACTTGGATTTTTTGAGGTGGAGCATGTCCATTAATTCTGGGTTTGACATGGCTTTGTACGTCAGGTATAGATCGCCTCTGAGTAGGTGGTAAGCAACTGAGTAGAGCTGGAGTTTCTTTAGTCGAGCTGCATAGGACATCTGTTTGCAGCCCATGATCCTCTTGGTGAGGTACTTTTGGGGTCTCTCCAGTTGCTGCAGGTGTCGGGTAAGGTACATCCCAAAAGGGGCACTGTATTCAATTATGGGCCTGATGAGTGACGAGTAGAGGGGCACAATGACCTCTCTTGATCTAGATGCGAACCCTTTCGTGATAAGGTGGGCTATATAGAAGGTCTTTCTAACCACTTTGGCAACGTGATTATCAAAGGAGAGATTACTATCTACGTTGGTCCCCAAATCTCTAATTACTTCTTCTGTACTTAATGGATTACCACCTATGTGGTAATTTGTGGGCACCTTGTTTTTCCCAAAGGGGATGACTATGCACTTTTTAGCATTTAGCTTGAGGCCATGGCTCTGGCACCAAGCATCCATCTCTATGAGACCCTTTTGGAGGATGCTTGTGTCAGCTGGAGATTCGATTATGGCCCCCAGTTTGCAGTCATCTGCGAACTTTGTCAGCCATAATCCCCCCCCGCATGTTAGCCTGAACCTCAGAGAAGTATATACCGAACAAGAGAGGTCCCAGAACTGAGCCCTGTGGGATGCCACTTGTAACTGCTTTGGATTCGGACATGGCACCTGCGATTCTGACCATGTGGGTTCTATCTCTGAGCCAGTTTGCAACCCATCTTGTGATATAGGGGTTGATATTTAAGCTGGTAAGCTTATTTATGATGCCCGAGTGGGGTATTGTGTCGAAGGCTTTTGCGAGGTCCAGGTAGGCTGTGTGGACTACCTTGCCCTCATCTATGGCTTTGGTAGCTATTTCAAAGAAATCAACTAGGTTTAAGAGGCAAGATCTGCCCTTAACAAAGCCAAATTGGGTAGGGTCCAGTGTCTGGAGGCTCCCAATGTCTTTGTTTATGAGTTCCATGATAATATGCTCCATAGCTTTACAGACCAGACTAGTCAGGCTTATGGGGCGATAGTTTCCGGGGTCTGTTGTGGCACCACCTTTGTGGAGTGGGACCACTGTAGCTGTACACCATTCTTTGGGTACATATCCTGTAGTAAGGCTAAGTTTGAACAGTGACTTAATGTGAGGGTTCAGTTCTTCTTGGAGCTCATGTAAGACACAGCCTGGGACACCGTCCGGTCCCATAGATGCTGTGTTTTTTGCTTTGGAGAGGGCAGCTTTCACCTGTGCATCTGTGATGTCAGGAGGTTACATTCAGTTGGGATAGGCATTTCCTCCTTTGGGGGAAGGGGGAGAAGTTTGCTGAATCTGTCTGCCAGGATGTTGGCTATGTCTGTAGGTTCGGTATATTCTGTACCGTTATGCAACAATTCAGAGCATATCTGGGAGTTTCCACCATGTTCCTGACATAACTAAAGAAGGCCTTGTGATTATCTTTAGTGTCTAGGGCAATTTTTCTTTCAAACTGGCCTTTGATGATTTTATGAGGGATCGAAGTTTCTTGCTAATACTGATCAGAGATGCCTTCCCTTTTGGGATTTTGCTCTGTCATGTAGTAGCTTCCTCCTTCTGTTGTATAGCTTATTTATGGCTGGGGTCCACCAGACCGGTCTCCTGTTTTTGGAGGAGTGAGTCTTGGTTTTATTTGGGATAGCACAATCCATGCATTCCTGCAGGTGCTCATAGAATGCATTTGTAAAGGATTCTGCAGATTGGGCTGTATTATCCTCTGGCCCAGGGGCTTTGAAGGATTCCACCTCAGTCTTGAGAAGTGCAAAGTTGGCTTTTGAGAAATTCTTTACAGTGATTTCCTTGGCTGGGGGTGGGGACGGGATATGGATGTCCAGGGAAATTTGTTTATGGTCTGATCTTACCAATAAGGGGTTTAACTCTGGTGTGGAACATAGAGTCCCCATGTTGGTGATGACCAGGTCCAATATGTTCTTCCCTCTTGTGGGATGGTGACCAGTTGTTCCATTGCGTTAGAGTTTATAAATTCAAGGAACCGTTGGGCGAGGGTGTTTGGGCTTGAGTAGTTTTCCCAGTCAATGCTTGGGTAGTTGAAGTCACCCAATAACATAGTGTTTGGAGAGACCTTCATATTCTCCAGTGTTCTCAGGAATGCCAAGTGGGGTTCCTGTAATAGGGAGGGTGTTCTGTAGCAGGCTACAAACTGAAAGGCAGTTTTGCCCGCTGTTAGTTGCACATGGATGGTTTCCGATGCTTCGTGCAGTGCCACTAACCTGGAGGTGTAGGTATCTTTGATGAATATAGATACTCCCTCCTTTGTGCTTCGTCTGAGTTTTGGGGTCAAACGCATGGTATGAGTTATAACCTGGTAGTGCTGGGGTGCTCTCAGGAGCCTTGAACCAGGTTTCTGTTACTGCACAGACATCGATTTTCTCCATACTGAGGAGAGCCTCGAGTGCATGCATCTTGAGGTTTAGACTTCTGGCATTGAGTAGCATTACCTTTAGTTTTTTTATCCTTGGGTTGTCTATGGAGGTGGGTTTGTCCTTTGAGCCTTGCCTAAAAAAGGCACTATGGGGGTGGCAAGAGCCTTGGCCAGTATACAAAAGCCTAAGGGTGACAGGTGCAAGCCGTCCCTAGCGAAGCAACGTGGCTTGTCGAGCATGTCATCCCAGGCTGACAGACACTGGATCCCCTTTGAATGACACCAATACTTTAGCCAATTGTTGAAACTGATAATTTTGTCTTTATACTGTGGCATCATTCCTGGTGAGGACAAGATGCCACTCAAGGTCAGGGTCATACCAGCCTGGGCTACATGGTCAGAGAGCTCCTATATGTCTCTTTTCATGTAGTCCAGGGAGGTACATTTCAGGTCATTCACACCAGCATGGACAATGAAGGAGTCATACTTGTACTTGCTTTGGAGTGACCTGAGTGCTTGCATTATGTGGCAGATCCTGGCACCCGACAGTGACCTTCTCCTTGTTCAGTCTGGTGAGCGGGACGTCAGTGTGCCGGACAATAGAGTCCCCTATAACAAGTGTATTTGGTGTGTTGTTTGGCCTTAAGGGCTGTGACTGTGAGGCACACTGATTTTGCGAGATATGTGATTCGTGGGTATTGTTGAGGGGTGGCTGTTGCTTGGATATCTGCTTAGGAGGTCTTTGCTGTTTAGGCAGATTTTTATTTAGAGCCTCCGAGTATGTTTTTGTGTGTTTATGTGTTTGGTATGCAGATGCAATAGGTCTGTGTGAGACTGGATTTGTGGTGTGGGTGGTTACGTTTTCCTCCTGACTGACTGTGCCAGTCTTGGGTTGAGAGAGCTCTGTCTCCAGTTTGGCTGTGTAACTGCATCTCTCACATTTATTACAGTTTGTTGGAAGGAGGACAGGGTTGTCTGTGTACATTGCCTCAAAATTCCCAGATTCACCAGCTGGACTGGAGAGTAACCTTGAAACTGACCCTTGGACATACCAGATTAGTATAGGGAACTGTTTTTTTACTGATCAGATTAGGGAAGGGAACTGATTTTTCACTTGATCAGGAAGGACCAATCGGTAGCCTAATACTTATGAGAAGTCAAGGAGGGTGTAGTGCTTTAGTTATTTAGTGTTTCCTTATAAGAGCTGAGCAAGTGCAGGGCTTTAGAAAGAGAATAGAGTGATTACTTTGAGAGTTTGAACAGTTCTAAGGGAAAAAGTGAAGAGCAGACTTTGTGGAGCCTGGAATAGTTTAAACCTGTTTAGGCGGCGCTGCCCGACGCTGTTCAGTGCAAAACCGCAAAAAGAGAGTTGTAGGGTTTAAGAGAGAGAGAGATCAAGGAGTTTAGAATTGACCCAAAATGGCCAATAAAACTACAGCTTCTAGGTAGTAACCACTCCTCCAGGGACAGGCAAGCTGTTCAGTGTTAACCACTCCCACTGGTGAACACAGAGACTTCCCTTTAGCCCAAGCAAGCCTGGCCTTCTAGAAACTTCCAAACAGTTCAGAATAGCAAATCTGTAACTGAACTTTCTTAACTTTCAGAAAGTGGGGAAAAAAGCAAGATTTTTTGTATTTTTTTCTTTTTGTTGTAGTTAAAAGGTAGCAGAGATACACAAGCAGCAAAATAATCACAACAGTGCAATAAATGACCCCACACTTGAGTGCTAGGCCAAAATCAGGTAAAATGCAGTTTTTAGAGAAAAAAAGATTTTAAATTAAGTGCAACACAGGAAATGCAGTAAACAGGCTCTAGATGTGTTCCAAGTACTGTTACTGTTACAGATATAAACTTTAGCAAGCCGGAAAATGCCAAAAAATAGGTGGCAAAGCAGTAAAACTTAACAAAAATCAGAAGAAAATACTTAAAATCACAAAAGTGGCTCCTTTTCTTCTCTCAGCGTTTTCTCTCCTTGGTAGTTGCTTCAGCAACAACTAGCAAGCCTGAAAAGATGCCAAACCACGAGACAGCCGGGTTTTAAGAGAGACAGATCAAGGAGTTTAGAATTGACCCAAAATGCCAATAAAACTACAGCTTCTAGGTAGTAACCACTCCTCCAGGGACAGGCAGGCTGTTCAGTGTTAACCACTCCCACTGGTGAACACAGAGACTTCCCTTTAGCCCAAGCAAGCACTGGCCTTCTAGAAACTTCCAAACAGTTCAGAACAGCAAATCTGTAACTGAACTTTCTTAACTTTCAGAAAGTGGGAAAAAAGCAAGATTTTTTTTTTTTTTTTTTTTTTGCTGTTCCTCACCTCCATTGTAGCTAAATATAATCTTGCAAAGGGTAATAAGAACTCCACCTTTAACAGATGCACAAAATTGGACCTAGTATACTTTCAAAAACAATAAACAGCACCATCGAGAAAAACGGTTTATCTGATACAAGCTATAAACTAGATACATTTATTGCCACACAGTGGTAAGGAAAGGATTGAGCTAGACCTCTAGGTATCTACGCTGAAAAGTTTTCATCAACTGGGAACTTTTGAAGGTCAAATACGAGGATGGCAGTAGCAGTCTTGCATTATTTGGGGTAATCAAAATTTATAAATACAATTTTAGCTAAGTTAACATTATGTGTTTACTCTAAAGTCAATACCAAAGAAATAAGAAGTTATATACTCACCATAATGTTCCATGTTTGTTATCCATCTCACCTATATTCTTGCTGGGTGGGTTTGGAACCGAGCATTGGTTCTGACTTGGTCTAATACAAAAGCTCGAGAGCTTCCACTGGTTCAAGGCTAACCCCCTATCCCATGATGCCCCAGGTAAGATACCCAGATCTTGTTTGCAAGCAAAAACCTCATCAGTACCTCTGCATGCCTAGATTGTCTAACTGTAGAAGGAAGGAACCAGAGACTCCAAACCAGTATAACTATATACATATATACATATACATGTAATATCCACCCATTCCTCCAGGAACAAAGGAGGGGGAAGAAGGGTGTGATGCAAGAATATAGGCGAGATGGGCAACAAACATAGAACGTTATGGTGAGTACATAACTTCTTAATGTTATGTTGTCCTATCTCGTCGTAATTCTTGCTGGTTGGGATTGCGTCCCTACTGCCTTTATCCCAGGGTGGCTCCAGAAAATCTGATGAAGGGGTAGATCCCTGAAAGCGCTAACCTGTGTACTGTTTGTACTGTTTAACGTACTTAAATAAATTTCCTAGCTGAGATACTGTCGGTGCTTCTTTACATTTGTGGCTCCAGAAAATAGACTCTTCAATTCAGTGGATCCAAAGGAAGACTTGTTCCGGGAGGCCACATCCACTTTGTAATGAGTAATACAGGTATGAGTCTCACCTATGTGGCAGCCACACAAATAGAGTCCATAAGAAGCCTAGCCTGAAAGGGAGAGGATGTTGAGATGGCTCTTGTAGAATGCCCTTTTATTTTGCCCAGTAATTGCCTGTTATTCTTACTGCATGAGAAGGAGATGCAATCAGTAAGCCACTTAAACAAAGTTATCTTGGATACTGGCAGTCCTTTCCTTTTTTCGGAAAAGGACACAAAATGCTGGTGAGACTTTCTGAGGTCTTTGGTCCTATGCAAGTAGAAGCGTAGCTGTCGGTGTACATCTAATTGATGCAATTTATATTCTGCCTTGTCGCCATAATTTGGAAAAAAACACAGGCAATTTAATTGATTGGTTTAGATTATTCTCTGAATAGACTTTCGGTAGGAAAGATGGATTAGTTCTCAAGGATACACTGTCTTTGTGAAAAACTATATAAGGAGGATGAATAGAGAGTGCTTGGAGTTCTGATACTCTTCTGACAGAAGTAATGGCTACTAAGAAAAGAGTTTTCCATGACAAAAACTTTATATCGCAAGATGATGCGGGCTCAAAAGATGGCAAAATTAATGTGGATAGAACAAAACTCAGGTCCCAAGGGGCCGGAGGTTCTCTGATTGGGGGCCTGAGTAGAAAGGTACCTTTGAGAAAGGCTTTACATAATCTGTGAGACATAATAGGTACTCCCATTTCCCCAGTATGGAAATTAGAAATGGCTGCCAATTGGACTCTGATAGTAGCTGCTGCAGTTCCCTCCTCAAAAAAGTTTGGAAAGAAATTCTAGAACTGTAGTAATAGGAACTGTAAAAGGTTCTATGTTTTGTTCAGCAGCCCAGTAGGAAAATCTTTTCCATTTACTGGAATACAACTTACTTGTGGACAGTTTATGGGAAGAAATAAGGATATATTTCACTGCAGGGGAAGAAATTGTAACACCTGGCTAAATGTGTAATTGGAGCAGCCATGCTGTCATCTTGAGGGTCTGGCTGGATGGATGGAACACTCTCAGTGTCAGAAGATCTGGAACTGGGTCCAGAATCATAGGTCGGTACTAAGCTATCTGCCTGAAGGCATTTAGGTAGGTACTAGGCTATCTGCCCAAAGGCATTTATAAGCCTAGCCAGAATGTGCTGGCTTTCGCCCGCCCCATTAGATTAGTTCCCTGTGCCTCTGTCCAGCAGAGCCACTGAAGTGATCCCCAGGGTAAACTTTCCAGCAAATGGGTCCAGAGAAAGGGGAACTAAACTTGTCGAGGCCAGTAAAGTGCAATGAAAATTATTTTGCTTGTAAACGTGCTGGCTTTCTGAAGTACTTTGGGTATTAAGGGGAAGGGGAGAAAGGTATAGAGTAGTCCCGGGTGCCAATTGTGAACCAGTGCATCCCTTGGTGACTTCCCCAGAGGGGGATGAGAACAAAGTAGCTGCTGCATTTGGCATTCATGGAAGTGGTAAAAAGGTCGCAGCAAGGCTGGCCCCATTTCTGGAAGATCTCTTTCACAATCTCTGGTTTTAGGGACCACTCGTGAGTCAACAGAATAGCTCTGCTGAGTTTGTCCGCTATCACGTTGGATTTCCCTGGGATGTGCATTGCTATCGGAAAACATTGAGAAGCGACAACCCATTGCCACATCCATTGTGCCATTCAACATAGGGGGTACAATCTGGTTACTCCCTGCTTGTTTATGTACCACACCACTGACATGTTGTCTGTCTGAATTTCAGCTGTGCCTATCGGAAGAGAGTCTTGAAATGCCTGCAACACATATAGCACCACTTTCATCTCTAGGACATTGATGTGCAAGTGGCTCTTGTGTTCTTGCCATATGCCTTGGACCATCATTCCCAGATAATGCCCCCCTCCCCCAATCTGGGAAGTGTCCGTGGTCAGTACTGCTGTTGGTTGTGGAAAAGCAAAAGAATGGCCAAGGTACAATTGCTCTGTTTGTAGCCACCAAAGGAGATCTTTCTTACATGATTCCATGATGATTATCTGATGCGATAGAGGAAGATCCTGCATTGACCACTGGGCAAAAAGTAACCACTGTAGAACTCTCATGTGCAGCCGTGCTAGGGGAACTAGAAGAATTGCAGCTGCCATGGTGCCCAGAACTTGTAATACGTACCTGGCCCGGACCTTTTGTTTTTGAAAGCAATATCTTGATCTGGTGGTGAAGGGACTGTATCCTGTCTGGGGTAAGTTTTGCAACCATATTTTTTAAATCCAATTCTGCGCCTAAGAAAGTAATATGCCGAGAAGGTGACAAGGCAGATTTTTTTAAGTTTACTGTGATGCCTAGTCTGGTGCAAAGTAACATTGTTTCATCCCTTGCTCATAGCAGTAGATGCTTGGTGGTGGCAGTGTGGAGCCAGCCATTAGGTATGGAAACACACGGAATCCTTGGCATCTCAAGTGAGTCGTGACCACTGCCATGCATTTGGTGGACACTCTGGGGGATGTAGTGAGACCAAAGGGCAGGGCTCAGAATTGGTAATGACTGGCTGCCAGCCAAAAGCGTAAATGTCTCCTGGACTGCCTGTCCATATTTATGTGGTAGTACACATCCTGAAGATCTATCGAGCACATCCAATCGTCTTTCCTGAGAAAAGACAATATTAACTGCAGTGTCACCATCTGGAACTTTGATTTTTTTATAGATTTGTTGAGTTTGCTGAGATCTAGAATGGACCTCCAGTCCCCTCTCTTTGAACTAAAAAGAACCTTGAGTAAGTTCCAGATCCAATTTGGTCTGTGGGGACACGTTGGATGACTCTTTTTTTCTAACAATGCAAGTATCTCTTGTGCTGCACAGTCCTATTGACCAGGTGGAATGTCTGGCATGGACCGGTTTACTGAAGGAGGAGTGGAAAAGGGTATGTAATAGCCTCTGGATATTATTGTCTGTACCCGTTTGTCTTGGGTGATCTCTTGCCAGGAGTTTAAGTACAGTGACAATCTCCCCTGACTGCTTCCAGAAAAGAGCAGGTGGGCCTCCTTTCAGGAGTGCTGGAAGGGCATCCCAGAGAAAGTATCTCTGTTGCCCTGATTCTGCGGACCCCCCTCTGCTGTGAGGTTGGTGTCTTCCATTAGCATTTCCCCCTCTGCCCCTGGGGATAGGGTCTAGACGGGGCAGAAAAATGGACTTCAATGGCAGATAAGGTCTTCCCTTCCTGCTTGCATTTGGTCAAGGTATTCTTCACCTTTGGTCTAAAAAAGAGCTGAACCATCGATGGGGGCATTGGTGAAGGAAGACTTAAAGGGTTCAGCAAAGTTGCAAAGATACATTCAAGAATGTCTCCTAAGGGAAATTCATGCATCTGCTGCTCTACTCACTCCATCAGCTGCGTAAGAAATCAGTTTCATGGAGTAGTTCACAATGAAGTTGAGGGTGGAGAGCTGTGAGGAAACTTTGTCTGCAGTCCCCGAAGCTACAGAACCCTGAAGGGTTTCTCCAAGCTCCTTTAGGAGATCTCTTTGAAGCCTCATAAATGGGTGAGATAGGTCAGCGACCACAGGGTAAAGGCTGCTGAAAAAAAGGCACACTTTCCATATCTGTCCATAGTCCTTGACTCTTTGTTAGGAGGCTGAACAGATGAGGAGATCTCCGATAGCTCCTTCTTGGTGGCCGCTGCCACCACTATTGCATCTACAGGGACATCTTTTGTCAGGAACTTTGTCTCTGTAGGGGCAGTAATACATTTATTTGGCCTCCATGGAACAGGCTCCACTGTATCAGATGATGTGCCGGCCTTGCGGGATATGACATTTAAAAGCTGGTCATATGGGGGAGTTACCCAGGAGGTGGAAGGGTGAGGCCCAAAAGCCTCAAGGTATACCGATTCATCCTCTGAAGGGGTGATAGGCTTCCAGCCACCCCTCTGTTTGAAAATCTTAAGGATGTCAGAGAAAGAGACATCCTCAGAGGGGGACCGTGGGGACCCTTTAGACTCATCCAAATTGGTATCTGAAGGGACAGACTCAGGGGAGTCTATCTACTTCCTCTTGCACAGTCTCTTCTGAGGGACTTCCTCAGAGGGTACTCTGGTGAAGCCTCGAGAAGACGATACCACCTGAAGGGGCTTCCTGGGGCTCTGGGCCTCTATGCTGGGGAGGAATAGGCGAAGAAGAGATTGATGCCGGTGCCTGTGAGGGAAGAGAACATAGCTCCAAGAGTGGAGCTCTCTGGGATGACAGCACTCTCTCTCCATCAGCTCAAAAGCCCCCTCACTCCACACCAAAGAGATCCTCCACTCCGAAGATGCCAACAATCAACTCCAGGGGGGAGAGGGCAGCTCTGAAGTTGATGTAGGAGCTGAGCTCAGCCTCACTGAGGCGCTGAGGGGTAGAGTTAGCTCAGATAACTGTTTGCGCTGACTCCCCTCCCCGAACCCAACCGGTGAGCTTCGGCTCCCAGACTCCTCGAGATCTGAGGGACCCAAGGACGTCAGAGCAGATGCCAGAACTGATGAGCCTAAGGGAGGTCATGGTACTGACAGTTCCACTACTATCAGATCCATCCTCTCTGGCTCTGAAACCACCAGCATTGGAGGAGGAATTGGAACTGGTGCCTTTGACGGTCCCGAATCCTTTGGGGTCGGAGACGATAACATTTTTGCCAGTGCCGGTGTCTTTAGCAATCTCTTTACCACCCACTCTACATCATCATCAGATAAACTCCTGGAAGAATGGGAGGATAATGAGGGAGATCTAGCCCTCTCCAAAATGGGAGATCTCAATATAGGTGTGACCGGCTCCAATATAAGAGACTGTTTCCTGCTCGATACCTCTACTGGCTCAGTAGACACTAATGGAGCCAAAGAGGAAGATTCTGGTCTATTGGAACCAAGAGCCCTCGGCTCCGATCCAACAACTTTTTTTGGTGGCAATGAAAAAGAAGTCACAACGGCAGGTCTCTTGGAGGCTTTTGAATGTGAAGAAGATGGAGAGGTAGGCTTGGAGCTCTCTAATGACTCCTAGAAAGGACCTTTCAGTAATCCTCTTATCATCAATTTGTTTCGGTGCTCCTGAAGCACTCTACTGCTAAACCCATGACAGATGGTGCAAGCATCCTGCAAGTGGATGGTGCTGAGACAATATACACAGGACTGTCTGTAAGACATTTTTTGGGTACAGTGATCACATTTTTTAAAAACCTGACTGTTTATGTTCTTTTTCTTTATCTTTATCTTTTGACATCTTAAACAGCAAGAAGGAAGGCAAAAACGGCAGAAAACACTTTGCTGATGAGCTAACAAGTATCTAATATCAAAATGCAAAAAATCTACAACACAGCTCTAACTCTAACTACAGAGCCTACTACTAGGAGAAACACACTGGAAGCCAAAAAACAGTAACTCAAACTATCACTACTCTATAGGAACACATAACAACAAACTTCTTTTTGTTTTTTTTTTGTTTTTTTTACACACAGCAAAGGCAGAAACAATACTATAAAATATGAAAGTTGAAGAATCCTCTAACTAAAATGGATTCTTCAAGGGAGAAAAAAAAACACAAGGAAAGGGGAGTGGCCCTCTAAGTTAAACGGGCCACTGAGAGCCCTCTAACTTAAACGGATCTCTCTAGAAGTAGGGAAAGAAACTACACTATGATAGTAGATAGGGGTTTATCGCACATACACAGTGAGAACTAAGGGACTTTAAAGACAATTTCTGCAAGAAATTCAACTAAAACCAATACTTAGCCAACAAGCTAGCAGGAACACCCCTCGATTGCTTGAGCAGCCAACAAGATCTGGGTATCTTACCTGGTGCATCATGGGATAGGGGGTTAGCTCTCAAGCTTTTGTATTAGGCCGAGTCAGAACCGATGCTCAGTTCTGAACCCAAACAGGAAGAATTACGGCGAGATAGGACAACACAACATCCAAAGTTTTTCTTCTTTTTTTCTGAATGACTCAAGCCAACCTTTCAGATATTAAAAGAAGGATACAATCTTCTTTCAGGGTAACTTGAAAGTTGAGGTAGGTTCCTTGCAAGATCATTGATAAAGAGCATGAAATGACTGGAGTGCATTGCTCCCTTGTGTGGTACACCAATGTTGATGCAGGCCATATCCAAATGCAGGGCTAATCATTACTCAGAATATACCATCAGTTAACTAAGTGTAACTGTTTGAGTGAGCCAGCACCATATCTGAGATTTTGGAGGAGAAAGAGTTGTTAACTAGTGTGAACATCCTCGGCACCATTGAACAGAACTTCCTCCATGCAGGACAGGATAGCCTCAGTGACTATCAATGGCCACTAGAGCCTCCCACCCCCTCTTCTCTCCTCCCCTCCCCAGTACCATCTGCCAATGGTCCCTCAAACTCTATCTGACTACTACTGTACACCTCTCCTCCTGAAGTATTGTCTTCCAAGGAAAGTCCAGTACCTTTTACTGCAATCTGACCACCTTCTGCTCTAAAATAGCTACCCTTCAAGCCCCAAGTGTATGCAACAGCTTAATCTCTCCCTAGTGTCTTTTCCCATGCATGTGCCTCCTTGGCAGAAGGTACTGCAATGCCAGCATCATTCGCTAGTAGGACATTGCAAGGATGGTCTAATACATAGCTACCTGCTCGCCCCCTTGCTACAAGCCCATCCAGATAATAACTAACTAATGTAAAAAAAAGGTTTGCTTCTTGCTTCTAATAATTGAAAACTGCACACAGAAAATCCTGCTCACCAGACCACTACAGGCTTGACTGTGTTATGTTGGAGGCTGTATTCCTTTCAGCAAAGGCCTGTGTCCCCTCTACCAGGATAGGATACAGTCTTTTGGAATAGTTAGTTACAGCTGTTGTCTCTAGACAACCCTCATTCTAAGGGGATCCAGTATCTGTCTGCCTGTGATGACATGATCGACAGACCACGATGCTTTGCCAGAGATGCCCTGCACTTTTCACCTCTGGGATTCCAATGGGGTCTACACACATTACACAAATGCACTGTATAAGCACATACACGAGTGCATGGATCGTGCCATCCACAACAGAACCAAGATGCTATCCTCCAAAAAAAGGAAGCCAATCTGGTTTACAACAGAAGGAAGAAGCTGTTGCAAAAAAAGAGTAAAATCCCAAGACTGGAGGAACTCCATGGTCAGCCTCAGCAAGAAGCTGAGATCCCTTATAAAATCCTCCAAAGCCAGTTATGAAAATCAAATCGCCACTGTTTCCAAAGACAACCACAAAGCATTCTACAGCTATATCAAGAATCTCAATGGCAACACTCAGATCTGCTCTGAGCTACAGCACAATGGCACTAAATATACAGAACCAACCGATATTGCCAACATCCTGGCAGATAGTTTCACTGCTAACTTTCCCCCCTCTCACCCTCCAGATGAACAAGTAAAGATCACACTCTCCAAAGCCAAGAACACAGAATCCATCAGATCAGACAACATCCCAGGCTGCATACTGCATGAACTACAGAACAAACTGGCATCCCACCTAAGTACCATGTTCAATCATAGCCTCATCTCAGGCTATGTGCCTACTGAATGGCGCACAGCAATGGTTATCCCACTCCACAAAGGGGGTGCCACCACGGACCCCTGAAACTACCACCCCATTAGCCTGACGAGCCTGGTACGCAAGGCCATGGAACGTATCATCTTGGAGCTTATAAACAAAGACATAGGTAACTTCCAAACCCTAGACCCTACTCAGTTTGGGTTGTAAAAGGTAGATCATGTCTACTAATCCTGACTGACTTCTTTGAAGCACTCATTAGAGCTGTAGATGAGGGCAAGGTAGTACACACAGCCTATCTTGACCTCGCCAAGGCTTTCGATACCATTCCCCATTCTGGAATTATAGATAAACTCACTAAACTTGGCATAAATCCCTATGTCAGAAGATGGGTGGCCAACTGGCTCAATGACAGAACCCACACAGTAAAAGTAGCCGACTCCAAGTCCGACTTCAGACCAATGACAAGTGGAGTACCACAGGGTTCGGTCCTGGGTCCTCTCCTGTTCAGCATCTACTTCTCTGAAGTGCAGGCCAGCACAGAAGGTCATTGGCTAACAAAGTTTGCAGATGACTGCAAACTGGGAGCCATAATAGAATCACCTAATGATGTAGACATTCTGCAAAAGGGCCTCACAGAGACAGATGCTTGGTGTCAAAGTCATGGCCTTAAGCTCAATGCCAAGAAGTGCATTGTCATCTCCTTTGGGAAAAACTAGGTAGCCATAAACTACCACATAGGCGGTAGCTCACTAAACACTGAAAGTGTGATAAGAGACGTCAGGACACAGGTAGACAGTAGTCTCTCCTTTGATAACCACATCACTACAGTAGTCAGAAAATCATTCTACATGGCACACCTCATCACAAAAGAGTTCTCCTCTAGAAAAAAGGAGGTCATTGTTCCTCTCTACTCATCCCTCATCAGACCCATTGTTGAGTACAATGCCCCGTTTGGCATGTATCTCACAAGACACCTACAACAATTGGAAAGGCCACAGACATACCTCACTAAGAGGATTACTGGCCTCAAACAGATGTCATACGCAGACCGTCTCAAAAAACTCCAGCTCTACTCCGTCGCATATCGCCTACCCAGAGCTGTTGGAAATGCTACACTTAAAGAAATCCCAATCTCTCTGAACCATATGCTCCAGTGACCTAAACCTTGTCACCACAATAAACAGAACATGCTGGAGGGATAGATTCCTGTCCCAGAGGCTTCCCATACTCTGGAACAAACTACCCATTCATGTCAAGCAAAGCTCCTCATTGACCCACTTTAAGAAAAATCTTGACGACTGGATGGGAAATAGAAAATTCACCCTGGGGATCACTTCTGTGTCACTGTTTGACAGGGGCACAGGAAAATAATTTTCTTGGGTGGCGAAAGCCAGGGAACCTTTTTGACTAGGCTTATATAGGCCCCAGGGCTGATAGCCTAGTACCTACCTATGAACCTATGAAACATGGTTACAATGCTAGCCTTGCTTGTTGCTTCCTGAGATCTTTGTTTTCCATCCTTCCTCTTTGGACAATGAGACCATACATGCCCTTTCTGGTTACATCGGAAACATTTAGCCACAAACTCTGACTGTATGGCAAAAAATTGGCTTCCCTCTTTTCCTGTGTATTCTGCTATGATGGCTTAGGCTACCCACATGGGTCCCTCATATTCATGTGTAGTGCTAGGTGCCTCTGTCCTATGCAGTAGCAACCTGCTAGCTAGCTGGAGGTCCCCCCTTCCTCCTCATCTTCTCCACAGTGTTACAGTTCTCATCTGCAAACTAAACCTTCATGTTTTCAGACAAAACCATGAGGACTTGTTCCCTAATCAAAAGATCTGCAAGCAATTCAGATGTGGTACACTTAGATTGACTCAGCCATCTATGAAAATAAGTGCTGATTTGTGCAATATAAATTCAGTGTGACTATTATCTGCCTTTCTCTTATGCTCTTGACATTTATTTCAGTACATTTCTTGAGTAAACTTGAAACATGCAAACATGCATTCTTCATGGTTTAAACAATCAATATTCTTATGCTGTGCTTTACCCATGAGCAAAGAAGTTAAAAACCTCACCTACTATCCTTGGTCAACTTGGTGCCAATTACTTACCCTTTCAACTGCCCATATTAAGCTATCAAAATCATCTCTCTCTTTATATAGTGGGAAAACTTTTGTACTGAGTTGGGCTTCCACAGTTTGCTTTTCCCCTTTCTCATGACTCATGTCTTTACTGCTCATGCTGGCACTGCTTCTCTGCTTCTTCTTTTTCTTCTTTGTCTGCCTCCAGTTGCTGCAAGTTGCATACAATTCATTTCAAGTATCAGTCTCTGTAATTTGTGTTGGGATTTAAAGATTGAACACATCATTCTTTCTCTGCCTTCCACAAAACAGGTCCTGCTAGGCTGTCTCTAGGCTGCATTCTGGATGCACACAACTTGACCCCATCCTGCCTTTGGACATATGAATATGCTTGATTCTTTTTGTACTAGATTGCTTTGCCAGCAGTGCTATGGACATTTTAGCATAGCTATCAGACTAAACTATCTCTGCATTTTCATAGGCTAGCCTGACTAAAAATAAAATAAATGCTGTGTACACTTGGAACTGTTGTAAATTTTACCTTGTGGTTGAGAAGGTATGCATGCATGTTTGGTAATAAAGCTGCTTTGGACTGATTCAAGTATAATCACCAGCTGCCACCAATTAATGTGGCAACCAGCTGCACTGATGGGATTTGATGCCCATCAACTTGAATCTTATGGATTGTTTGCCATCGCCATCAAAATGCGAGTGAAGACTGATATTTGATTCAGGCACATGATGAACAGGGGCTGCAGTCTTTGGATCCACTTCAGTGCCTCAAAAAGATCTTATGGATATCAACGGGATGATCTCTCAAGTCAAACCACTAGTGCTGGACAGATCAGAGTGAAAAAGTGCACTAAAGTCTGATTCAGTGATCAGTTCACCAAATGGCTTCAGCATAATGAAGGGAATATGCACTATTGTACTGGTTATGGGCTTTTAAAATTCAGACCCACACTAACATTGCACCCTGATCACTTACAAAGTTGAGTCTTAACCTAGTACCCCAGGGTCTTTCACATCCCACTCTCATAGGTTCATAGGTTTATAGGAGGTTACTAGGCTAGCGGTCCTAGAGCCTTTACAAGCCTAGCCATGTTAATTACAAGTATCCCCATTTGTTCTTTTTGGTAGTTCACAGAATGCATTTATGAAAAGAGCAGGTCTGTGATCAACACTGGCTACCCCTGTGTATTGCGGGACATGAGTGCTACCCCAGGGCTAAATTTGTGGTCTCCCATCCAATTATTTAGGTTATGTCTGAATAGGGGAAGTGAGGAGCTCTGTTTTACGTGACTTGCAAGTCTATTCCAGAGAAGAGACACAGTGTCTTCCAGTAACCCTTACCCATGGTAACTGCTTTGCAAACCAATAACACTTTCACACACACACACACACACACACACACACACACACACACACACACACACACACACACACACACACACACACACACACACACACACACACACACACACACACACACACACACACACACACACACACACACACACACACACACACACACACACACACACACACACACACACACACATTCCCAGGGAGGTCTGGCAGAATTCTCCAATCCCCCACAGCTTTTGTCTCTACATGGTAGTACTATCATCACCCCTCCCCCCATATTTGGCTAGAGACATCACCAGTTACTTGGCCACTCTTGATTTAACCAAATATAACTTATAAAAGTTAATATCCTTCACTCGTAGTAGGATCACGTAATCCAGCTAACTGGAGGTGAAAGCCACAGCTTGTCAACCAACAATGCAAAGTAATGATAACCCTCTTCTCAAATGGTAACAGTAAAACATATATACATAATTAAGACCGGTCACAAGCTCTAAAAATTGAATAAGTAAGTCTTTACTTCACTTAAACAAAAAAAAAAAAGGGAAAACAGTGTTAATGCAGAGTAAATATGAAGAGACCAAAACAGTGCACAGAGAATATAAAATACCAGTCAGTTCATATGAACAGAATATGTGCAGAAACCTGTTCTACATGAATATGTATCACTGCTGTCTCTTACTAAAGAATTATTGGCCCTTAACTATTCTAACATAACATAATTCAAAAGCAAACTCTCATACATGAGTCCTAAGCAAACCCTAAACACTTCTAAGACACAACAACTAAAGATATGTGCATTTTAGTTCATTACTCTTCTTCTGTGGAACACAAGGTAAACAGATTACTTCATTCTCTTTGTTACACAAAAGCAGATGTAACTGCACTGCACCAGTTTATGTTAGCTTTTTTTCTACATAGAGGAACAATAGACATTCTATGAGTATAGTCACACAATGTACAAGTTAACTGAGAAATCTGGTCATAATGCCTTGCCAGTACCCACCCTTAGACCCTATCTCATTTTTCAGCGAGTGATAAGTCAATCGTACTGTGGATGAATTTATGAATACACAACCGACTGTCCAATTTCTTGTTAAAGGAATATATCATGACACATTGATTAATATAGTGAGGCAGTTTATTCCAGAGAAGCAGTAGTCACTGTATGGCAAATCTGTCAATAAGTTGCGATTTGTTTTCTGAAACCGGTTCAGATCTCTAGTTCTAGTGTTTACTGGACTCTTTGATTTGTGGAAAAATAAGAGGTCTTGGACTGCTAGGTCATTATTGACCTAGATGACAAGACACAGATCACCCCTTAAGGACACTATAGGATACTCAACAGGGACAAGGCCCCCAGCCCTTCTTGGTGTCTCAGGTAATTTAGGCCCACAATCTTTCTTGTCAGGAACTTTTGGGGTTTCTCCAACTGTTTGATATGTTTAGTAAGATACATCCCAAAGGGAGCATTGTATTCTGTGATGGAGTCAATCAGTGCAGAATACAGAGGAATGAGGACTTTTTTGAATCTAGAGGAAATACCCTTTGTGATCAGCTGTGCCAGACAGAAGGATTTCCTGACCACTGTTGCAACATAATGACCAAAGAAGATGAAGTTATCTACCCATGTTATAATGTGTCTTACAACATTTTCATTTTGGAGTAGGGTGTCTTCCATACTACAGTTTGAGTACAGAGTTTCTTTTCAAAATTCAGCAATACTAATTTTAGCATTTAGTTTTAGCCCATTTTAGCATACCATCTATTACAATGTGTAAATTCACATTTTAGCTTCTGCCTATCAGAAGGGGATACAAGTACAATACCCAGTTTACAATTGTCAGCAAACTTGGTTAACCAGAGTTTCTGGTTTTTGATTTGGAGAAGTACATGCCAAACAGCATAAGTCCTAACATGGAACTCTGTGGTACCCCCAATGGTTACTTTCATGCTGTCTGAGGACACACCTGCCACCTTTACATTATGGGTTCTGTCCCTCAGTCAATCAGCAATTCATCTAACTACACATGAATTAATATGGATTGCATTTAGCATCAGATGTGGTATCTAATACCTTGGTGAGGTCAAGGTATGCTATATGAACAGTATGGCTACTGTCCATAACTTGTGTTACTCTCTCAAAAAAATTACCAGATTCATAAAGACAGGTTCCACCCTTAAGAAAGCCAAACCATTGATGGCCACATCTTATAAGACTTTTTATTTCTGAGTTTACCTGATCAGTTATGACCCCTCCCGTAGCTTTGCAGATGAGACTTGTCAGATAGCTTGGTATGTAATTCCAGGGGTAAAAGGTGGGGATATTCATGTGCAGAGGCATTACAGCTACTGTGTTTTAAACCTCAGGAACAAAGCCAGTGGATAAGCTCAGTTTGAGCAGTTGTAGGAGTGGGTCTACCAGAGCATGTTTAGTTCTGTTCAGCAGGAATCCTGATGTGTTATCAGGTCCCATACAGGATGGATTTTTTTGTTTTGGAACATGCTATTAACAAGTATCACCATGTTTTTGTCCTGACCCATAGTTTTTGTATAGAATGTCTCAGTGGTGAAATTTACACATAATTTGTTTGCTATTATATTTACAATATCCACTGTATCAAAGTAGGTAGTGACATTCTGAATAAATTCAGAGCAATGTTGGGTGTTATTTCATAATGTCTTGACATATGTAAGAAGGATTTGCAATTATCCTTAACTTCTGATGCCAGCCTACGTTCATGGGAACCACAGTTTTCCTGGGGTCTATATTACATTATCAAAGTTTCAAAACTTTGAATCTGATATGGTTGACACCATATAATAAAAGTCTTGAAACACTGAAAATGTAATAAAACACAACAATCTGCAAAAACAAACCATTTAAATGTTCTAAGCAGGGGGCCCCCCTGCACCCCCCACATCCCCCGCTACTTAAATATACCAACTCCAAGATTGCACTACAGTGCAGAAAAGGGAAATCTTCCCTTTCCACACTGTATGGAGATCTCCGTTAAAAGATTTGAAGTTTCAAGACTTTGATCATATGGTGTCGACCATATCAGATTCGAAGTTTTGAAACTTCAATCTTCTGATATAGACCCATTTTCCTGATGGTATTTTTCAGTACTTTGGATAACCTTTTGATATTGATTTAGATTTTTGGACCTTTAGTTTTAATATGCACTGTAATGAGTTTTTCCTCTTATTGTAGCATTTATTTATGCATGTGAACCATCTGGCTGGTTTGCTCTTTCTTTTCCCTTTTTTAAGTTTTAATAGGGATGGACAGAGGTATACACTTTTGTAGTTGAGAATAAAATTTATTTGAAAAACTTCTACCTATATCAACATTTTGAGAGATATAGTTATATTTGAACTTAACAATTTCATTGTTGAATAGAAGGAAGTTTGTACATTTGAAATCTTTGAATATGTGATATTTGCATCTGCTGGTTTAAGAATTTTTAAAGAGAAGATTACAGATTTATGACATACTGCATATAGCTGCCATGTTTGTACAGACAACCTCAAAAAAACATTTAATCCTCTAGTGGTCTCTTTGCCTATTTTATCCCAGGAATTCCTGTTTATGAAATCAAGGAAGTATTGGGCATAGCCTATATTTGAGGTGTAGACCTCCCATTTTAGCAAAGGGTTGTTAAAATCTCCCAGAATGGTGGAGTTTTTGTGTATATGAAGTTCACCCAATGCATTTAAGAAATTGACTTGATTTGTTTTTGTGGGGGTTCACTGTGGGAGTCCTGTAACATGGTACAATCTGCTCAGTTTGTGGGTCCCTGGGAATCTACCTTGAGCTAGTGTAGTCTTTATCAAATATAGATACTCTACCACAGTTTCCATCAGGTCTAAAGGTGTGGTAGTTGCAAAATCCTGGCTTATGGGGTGCTCTCTTCACTTTTAAACCAGGTTTCAGCAATAATACATATGTGAATGTGCTCCAAATACAGGAAGGCTTCAAGATCAAGCAATGTGTTATTTAGGCTCCTAGCATTGAGAAATGTCACACTGATATTGTCCATTGTTTTGTTTGTTTGTTTGTTTGTTTTTTTCTTAGGTTGGGAAAGCCATTTGCTGGAGTCTGCCTAAAAAAGGCACCATGGGGCAGCAAAGGCTTTAGCCACTATGCAGAAGCCCTAGAATGAGAGGTGCAAGCTATTGTTAGCAAAGGAAGTAGAACAGTGCAGCAGCTCATCCCATGATGATACTTATTGATCCCCTTGAATTACACTAGTTACTGAGCCAATTTTTGAAATCAGTAATATTTTCTTGTACCTCAGCATCATTACTGGTGAAGGTAGGATTCCTCTCAATATCAGAATCTTTCCTGTATTTGTGACATGCGTGGAGAGCTTGGATATGCCTCTCCATGTTTTCTATAGGATTTTGCATGTCAGGTAATTTACTCCTACATGGATCACCATCATGTCCTAATCATACTTGTTCATCTTAAGGGTCTTGAGGGCCCTTGAGGTACCAGATATCCTGACATCTGAAAAACAACTCACAGTCAATATGTTTTTTCCCAGCCTTGTGAGGGTAGAGTCTGTGTGACTTACTATGGTGTCACCAATCACTAGTATATTATTGCTAGTGGGGGGTTAAGTAAACTTGGTTAGGGAATTTTTCCTGATGATTCTTGGTTGTGAACAGAGCAGTTTGTATTGAGGTTTTTAATTTCCTCTGAAACCTGTCTTGTTGGACCTTGAAGGCTTAGGCAATGGCCTTTTTGCTGTCTCAGCATATGATAATTTTCCATTTATTTTGTGGAGTGTTGCATAGGTTTGTGGTGCTCACAGACTGCATTTTTCTTTTTGAGAAAAAGATGTCTCCATCTTAGTTAAATATTTGCATCTCTCACAAGTAGTTTGCAATGGAGTAAACTAGTTAATTATCCAAAGTCCTCTGTCTTAATAATACAATCACTGAAGCCACTTCTCATAGCAAACTATAAGGTATGATAGCAGATGATAATCTTGCATTTGACCTGCATATACAAAATTGCATAAAACAATTATCAAATACTAGGGATGCTTTACTGACCAAAAACTTTCTCACTGACAAAACTAAACCTACACTTGTCACTACTTACCTCCTCCCCACTCTTCCTTATGGTGCTCCCATCCTTAACAACCTCCAGGCTTCACAAAAATTAAAACTTGAACCATGCTATAACAAAGCTGCTAAATTTGCAGCACATGCCCCTTTCAGAACCCACCACTGTATTGCACTGAAAAGCCTTAATTGGTTAGAACTGCCACATCAACTAAAATATACATAACCTCTTACCACCTATAACATTATCCAGCATCCATCTGCCTGTCCAGCATTAAAAAAACAATCTAAACTATGTTCCCAGTTGGTCGTTGCATCATAGTGACCAAAAACCCCTGTTTGTATACAAACCTAGCAAATCTGCTGAGCATTATTTGTACTTGTAGAAGGTTGCTAAGGCCTGGAACACCTTACCTTTATCCATCTGGTCTATACCCTCTCTCCCATCCTTCAAACCCACTCTAAAAGACTCTCTAGCTCTTCTCAAAACCAGGATAAACTATATTCCTAAATGTGAACAAGTACATTTTCATTCCTTATACCTCCTTACTCTCCCTTCTTCACTTATTTTAGTAATGCTATCTAATTCTCTTCCCTGACTCTCTCTAAATATACCATAAGCCTGTTTTCTCTTACTTCATATTGCAATTGCTATTTGTATTAGACTAACTTACCTTTAATTTTTCTACAAACTGTCTAAAATTTCTCTAAATATTAAATGACTTGCATTGATTCTTAACCAATGCTTTTGTATCATGTCTAATTTGTTATAATTATTTAAACTGCAGATGTTTTTGCTTTAGTTTTGTAGATTGTACAATTTCTGTTCTTAAAATGTTATGTAATAATTTGGAGGCTTTCTCCCCAGGCCTCCTCTGAAAATGGGCTTCTTCCCAGTTGGACTTTCCCAGTAATCAAATGTCAATAAGTAAATAAATAAAAAAAATTAACATCTGGCAGCAATTTGGGGATTTACGATTTATGTAAATGGTATGATAAAAACGGGTCTGTATTAGATAGTCGAAGTTCCGTAACTCCAAACATCTGATGGTTTAACCATTATGTTCGAAGTTACAGAACTTCGAGTATGTAAAAAAAAATAACTACACAACGGACAAAACAATAACTTGTTGTAAGCAGGGGCAAGCCCCCCCCCTGCACCCCCCACACCCCCCACTACCTAATATACCAACTCCAAGATCTCACCACATTGAAGTGAATGGAAACCTCCACTTACGGAGATTTCCATTCAAACGCTCGAACTTTTACAAATTCGAACGTATGGTCTCGACCATATGTGGTTCGAACTTATAAAAGTGCGACTATGTGATAGGAACCCGATAAAAATAGCTCTTAAATGCCTTCATATTAATTACTGCCCCCTTTGATAGTTCTGGTTATCTGTGTCTATCTGAAGTAAACTGAAATTACATTTTTTGAGATCCTTGGCTTTTCTGTCTCACGGCCCCTGTGTGACTTTATTATATGAAAGCAATTAAGTTCCTTTAAGAGAAATTTTGGCAAATAACATTTCAAATAAATTTCTTGCATTTTTATTTTTTTCATGTCCTTTTCCATTTAAAAAAGTAAAGGTCATACTTTCCTGGAACAGAAACATACAGTGTAGATTAAAATAGACTTTAAATACAGTTTATGAAGGAGCAAACAGTTTGCCGAAAGAAAGAAAGAAAGAAAGAAAGAAAGAAAGAAAGAAAGAAAAAGAAAAACGTTTAAATTAATTTCTACAGCCTATCACCCCATTGGTACCACAGTTATATTCCTCATGCTCTTATGGGGACATATGTGACACTGAATGTAAGGATATAAATATAGTAATGCTAAAGAACTTTCATGGCTATTGTATAACAAGCCTGAACTACTGCACATTACTTATTGCAGCCACCTGTGATGAATACTCTGATGCAAACAGAAACTGGAGATGAGCCACTCTGTCATGTGTGTATGAATTTCTTTTAAAAGAATAACAAAATGTGATGACATATTACAACTTTCTGCTACAAAAGAACAACTGGCTGCATGTCAAGGACATTTATTACAGTACAACATACTGGATATTATACAATAAGAACAGCTGGATGAATGAAAACTGAACTTCCTGGCCTAGAGGTTTGTGCAGTGGACTAGTACTAATGCAGAAATTGAAGACTTAGCCAAAAGCTGTTATGGATTTCAAATAAATGTGCACTACTACCAGCATCCACAAATCCAAGGGTACAGTCATCTGCTCCAAGGTAATAGATTCAAACTGCTCTTGTTGGTTCTTCTTTGGACTCAGTGTTCCTAACTACAATAGAAACACAGGAAGAAAATAGTCAGTATTGGTGTGGTAATAAGTCCAGTTCTTTAAAGGACAACCGCGCCCACAGACTCAAAACAAATGTTTATTTTATCATGGTTTGGTGTTTCCTTACATTTTAACACCACTCTGGGACTGTTTAGAGCTTTTTAGATATTTTTATATGCAATTTCTGACTCTGACCACATGGGGTCTGGCATCTTGAAATAATTCTGACTATTTAGTCTGCCTCTAAGTATCCCAGAATGCATTGTGTGTCACCAGAAAATTGCATCAGATCTGCCACGTTTTCACTAAAGCTCCTGTAAGTCCACTGATTTTACAGGCATTCACTGCTGTGTTATAGTCACCTATGTTTGGTTAAAAATGTATCCTTTTTCAATTACTACTTCAAACCCAAGCAGTGCAAATGCTATAGAACAGAACTGAAAAGTGCATTTTATTGCTCTTTGTTCTTAGAAATGCTAACTTGATTTCTTTTGTGAAAGCTGAAATCTAGTTCTTCAATGTATCTCCCCTCCCCCTTCACACCTACCTTCCCTAGCTGTCAAAGAGCTAAGGGTAATTTGACCCATTATCTGCATGTGATTGACAGCTCACAGCAGGTGACCAGACTAATGTACTGTTTTCTTGTCAGCCTTTCCTTCCTTACAGTGGGAGACTTTTTTTTGTTGCATTCTTCCTGTCAAATTTAGAACCAAGCTCCATAGCATTGGGAATAATCACTGTTTTGCAAAGCATCAAACTCCCACTTATTTTTCCTTCCTGTTTGGTTAAATAGCTAACAAATGATGCACTGTAAAGACAAAATATTTCATAGACTTGCATGACAGCACCCACATGCTTTTTTTAAGTGGTAATTTAAGAAAATGATGGTACTGCATACTTCTTGTAATCTGATTTAGTGTTGTTGATTAATTGTGACAGACATCTGCTTCTTACATAAAAACATGCAATTAATGCCTACGCATGGTCATTGCAAATTTATGCTCTTAGTTTTTGCAGCTGTTACTGTGCTTCTGCCTGTACTTTGTCACATATCGGTAGGGCTCTTCAGAAAAGTGAGATTATAGTTTGACATTTTTGCTAGGTTAAGAGTGGGCTGGGCAAGGCAGCTCTGACATCACAATGTGGGAGGTCCACTGGCTCTTCTATACAACATGCAAATCAAGCTGGGACTACATCACTTTGGGGGAGGAAATGTCCCGGTAGCTAGAGTAAGAGCTCTGGCAGATGTGACATCATCATTTCAGAGCCAGTTAGAGTTTTTTCAACTTGGTTTTCAAAGTGAAAGTAAAACAGTACGGAAAGGTAGGAAGCCTAACAGGGAAAACAGTTGACTGGATGAGATTTTAAAGCTGCATGGGTTATTTTTCTAGGCTGTATCAACGAACAGGGACTAGAAGAGACAGCAGGTTGAGCAATCTGCTTTAATATCCTGTTGTTGTCCTTTAAAATTAAATCCAAAAGTATCAGCAAACAAAACCAACTGGAACCATGAACAATTTTAATAAATGCTGCTTTATTGAAGGTTACTGTGCTAGTGCATAGAAAAAAAGGTTTACAGCAGATTTCTAATATAAGGTTAGGCCTTATATACTTTAGCTAATCAGCTGACTTCAAATGCTGTCACATGATCTTATGAATTCAAACAGCTGATTTCAAATGTCATATGACATATTGGGAGTAGCTATTTCATTGTACTCAAAGTGCTTAAGTAATACACAACATGTTTAAATCAAAATTAATAAATATATAAAATATATAAATATATATAGAAAAACGTGTATGTGTGTATATATATATATATATATATATATATGTGTGTGTGTGTGTGTGTGTGTGTGTGTGTGTGTGTGTGTGTGTGTGTGTGTGTATATATATATATATATATATATATATATATATATATATATATATAAAATGAAAGTTTAAAAATAGTTACTATATATTTAAAACTTAAAGGTATGTAAAAATACTTTATTATATATATTAATTATATTGAGTTTAAAACTTTCCCTCTAGTCAGTGTATCTGATTGTGCAAATACTTTAAGTGAGGTGTTAGTGTTTCTGTATCATTTAAGGCAAAATAATAAAACAATGCAGGAAAAGAGACACCAATAAACTAAATAAACAAAATTGGCTTTTTGGCAGTTTCACACCATAAGCTCCATACTCCTAGAAAAGCACATATTTTGTATAAAACAACAGACGTCCAAGCAAATTCAACGACAAACAGAACTTTAATAAATACAGGTTAAGCGTTTTCGTCCCTAACACAAACTTGGGATTTCTTCAAAACAATGTCATACCCAGAGTCACTTGCGTAAAAACTTAAAAATTACTTAATCAACTATTAAGTAAAACAATTTAAGATGGCAATTAAAATGAATCTTGTTGTCACCTTTATATTTTCTTAAAGGCCAAAGTACCCCATTTATCTTTAAACACAGAAAAATATTCTTTTGTACAATATCAAGTATAAACTTAGATATACATACAAAAAATATATAAGCACATATTATATAAAAACGCATTATGTAGCAAGTTATGCAAGATAAAAATTCCAACATAATGCAGCTAAAAATGCAGTTAAATAATTTAGCAATTCAAAGCCCTCTTCTTTAAAATAGGTGAAATAGAAACCAAGTCATTAATACCCAGTGGTCAGTGGGATTTTAACTTAATTATCCAGTAAAATTCCCTAAGTTCAAAAAAAAGTTCCCACCACCCTCCTTTTGAATTCAAAGGTACTAATTCTAAAATACCAAATCTAAACTTTGTAAAACCCGAATCTTGTAAAGAATACTTGAAAAGAGAGTTATTGATTTTCTTTTTAGAAATTGCATACACATGCTTGTAAATCCTAGTTTTAAGTCTCCTTGATTTCTATTTTGTCTGTTTTAAAGAAGAGGGCTTTGAACTGCTAAATTATTTAACTGCATTTTTTAGCTGCATTATTTTATTGGAAATTTTATCTTGGATAACTTGCTACATAATACGTTTTTATATAATATGTGCTTATATATTTTTTGTATGTATATCTAAGTTTATACTCAAAACAGACTTTAAAGTATTATCAGCCCCTTTTTGTTTTGCGTGCTGTGTCTTTTCACAATGTTACATGGCTGGCACTTAAAACAGATTTTAAACTATTTTACTACTAGCCCTTTTTGTCTAGGGTGCTGTGTTTTTTTATCTAGTTAGACGATTTTGCAGGATTATGGTGACCGGAAGCAACCTTTTGAATACTGAATCAATGTCTTTGGAAACTGGTGGCAATCTCACTCAATTAGTGATGATGTTGTCCCAGAAAGTTTCCTCCCTTGATCGGAAAATTTGTGAACAGTAAAAACCACTATGCTTTGTGACATCCAGAAGGAGGGGTGCAGTGACATTTCAGTTAAGATTAGCCAATCAAGGTGATTTTACCAAACCAAACCAATTGGGAATGGACATTTCCATACATTCACAACAGCAGGAACTTATATCTAACCCTGAGAACAGACACAACCAGGAAAGAGATAGTTTCAACTTTAGAAACTCGATTAAGAAGGATATTCCCTTCTCAAGACCTGATTTGAGTGTTATGGTTCTAGAAACACCTAAGACATTTGTCAAAAATGTTTTTGAACTTGAAACCAAATTATTGAAGGTACGTAACTTACAATGTGATAATTTGTTTTTAAAGGAAAGTCTTTGTAATCAACACATACCTAAAGGCCTCAGACTTTATAAATATCTGAAGGGATTAACTTCTGTAGGAATTGAGATGGAAAAACTTTTTAAATTGTTTGATGGTTTTGGTTTTGATTTAATGTGTTTTATTATTAAATGTAATGAAAAACATATTAATGCTTTGTTTCGTGAACTAGAAAAACTGAATGTTGAAATTGTAACAGATTTATTGTTTGAATTTAACATTGAATGATATGATGACATTTTTAATAAGGTAGAAAAGAATGTTAATTTGAATTTAAGCCAGAAACACAAGAAGTTACAGAGGGATAATCAGGAGTATAGGTCCCAGAAAATGTACCCCATCCCTAAATCCTATATAGTAGATATAGAACAAAGTACAATTAATAACAACAGTGGTAGAGGAGCTGTGAGGTATGAAAACAGACACCCTGATCCACAGAATGACTTTGAAACAGATTTTCACAATGAATATGTGGAACAAGATAACGAGTATTATAATAATCATTTTCCCCCACTAAGAAGATCTGAATGCCTAGAAAATAAAAATAGGCAACAAGTTTTTTTTAGACCAGAACCAATGCATCAAGTTCACAAGAGGCACGGGGATGGGGAGAATGTGGAGGAATTAAAATGTAATGACGTTACACCCCTGAGTCAAAATACTAGGATTGCAAGTACACATGATGGTAAATTTAATTCATTTAATGGTTTTAACATATTTAATTACACACATTTGCAACTGAATGAAACATTCTTCACTCTTTTTAATAAAGGTTTTAAATTTGTTCCCTCCTTTAGAATAGGTTTGGTTGATACTATTACTGAATTAAATTATTTACATGAAAAAAGAAGTTATGTCTTACCATAACATTCCATCTGTGTTGTAGATCTTTATTCATTCATTACTGTTAGGACTTCGGTTCCATCCTTGGAACCGACACAGCTGTTTCCAAGCTCACACCAGCCAAAAACTCTCAGTTAAGACCTAACCATAATGCCCTTCTCATAGTCTCTCCAGATCAAGTTTGCCCGGCCCAATACTATAGAGATAGTAAGAGAAACACAGAAAGAGGCTATGTCTGAGCTAATACTCTAACCAGGAATTCCTAAAGTCCACCAGGAGTCCAGGCAGGGGGAAGGAGTGTGGGAAGTAATAAATGAATAAAGATCTATAACACAGATGGAATGTTATGGTAAGACATAACTTCTTTATCTGATATTGTAAATCTTTATTCATTCCTTACTGTTAGGACCGAGTCCCCAGCTACAGACCTGGGTGGCCCTAAGGAAGGATATTCCTGAGCACCACAGAACAAAAAGATGCTCGTCCCCTGGAGGCCAAATCCAATTTGTAATGAGTGATAAAACTATGAGGTCTTGCCCAAGTGACTGCTGTGCAGATATCATCCATAGAGGCTCTGGAGTGAAAAAACACAAAAGTAGCCATTGATCTAGTAGAATGAGCCTTTATTCTGGAAGGTAAGGATAGCTTATTCTGATGGTAGATAAAGGTAATGACATTTCTAAGCCAGGACGATAAAGTCACTTTGGAGACAGGTCTACCCAATCTGGGTCCTGCAAAGGCCACAAACAATTGATCCATTTTCCTGAAAGATTTAGTCTTGTCTAAATAACAACGAAGCTGCCTATGAACATCAAGGGTGTGCAACAGATACTTCCCTCTATTAGAATGCTGAGGGAAGAAAACCGGCAGGTCAATGGATTGCTTAATGGAAAAAACAGAAATTACCTTGGGCAAGAAAGAAGGGTCAGTACAAAGGGATACTCTATCCCTGTAGAAATTCAAGTAAGGTCTCTTGACACTCAAGGCCTGCAACTCAGATACTCTTCTCGCTGAGGTAAGTGCTACTAGAAGTAGAGTCTTCCATGACAAAAATTTTATATCAAAAGGCTCGAAAGGTGGGCCTGTTAGTGATTGAAGTACCAAGGGCAAGTCCCAGGGTTCTATTGGGGGGCTTGACAGGAGGTTTAACGTGTAATACTCCTTTCAAAAAGGTCTTGCACAAGCGGTGTGACATAACAGAAGAATTATCAAATCCATTATGAAAATTTGCGATAGCTGCTAAATGTAAAGTGATTGTCGATGCTGAGGCTCCTGCATGTAGAAGAGTCGTCAAGTATTGTAGGATCTTTTGAATAGGCATAGAGAAAGGATGTAAGTTCTGATATGTGGCCCAAATAGAGAACCTAGTCCATTTACTAGAATAAATTTTCCTGGTGGAAGGTTTGTGTGAAGCCAAAAGAATTTCATAAATGGGAGATGAGATATCAGGCAACCTGGCAATCATTGGAAGTGGAGGAACCAAGCTGTGAGCTTGAGGCTGTGGAGATTGTGGTGAATCAGTCCCTGAGGATGAGATAGCAGACCTTGGGAATGATCCAGGATCCACAGGCTGTGAATCAGATGAGGCCATATGAACGGGAACCAGACTTGATGGGGCCAATAAGGGGCAATGAGGATCACCTTGCTTCTCAACCTCTGAGCTTTCTGGAGGAATTTCAGGGTGAGGGAAAATGGGGGAAAGACATACAGTAGACCCGGGGGCCAATCGTGCATTACAGCGTCCCTCGGGGGTTCCCCCTGAGGGGGGATCAGGGCAAAGTAGCTTCTGCATTTGTTGTTTAAGGGGGAAGCAAACAGATAGCAGCAAGGTTGCCCCAGCGGCAGAAAATCTGATCCGGTATTACAGAATTGAGGGACCACTTGTGAGGCATCAGGTTGTTTCTGCTCAGGCTGTTCGCAATGAGGTTGGAACTCCCGGGAATGAGCATTGCTATAAGAAAGCAGTTGGAAGTTATCGCCCAGTGCCAAATCCTCATGGCTTCCCAACACAGGGGGTAAGACCTGGTTATGCCCTGCTTGTTGATATACCAGACTACTAATATGTTGCCCAAAAGAATTCCAATGGTCCCAGAAGGGAGGGAGGGATGTATGGAATGCTTGCAACACTAAGAGAACTGCCTTCAGTTCCAGGACATTTATGTGCAAACTGTCCTCCATGGGGGACCAGGTACCTTGGACCATTTTTCCCTGGAAATGCCCCCCCACCCTAACAGGGAAGCATCTGTGGTCACCGTGGCCATGGGCTGGGGGAGGCAGAATGGTCGACACCAAAGATTCGATTCTGACTTCATCCACCATAGCATTTCTTCCTTGCAAAGGTTTGTAAGACATATTATGTGGTCGAGAGGATGGGTTAAGATTGACCATTGTGAAGAAAGGAGCCACTGTAGTATTCTCATGTGCAACCTCGCCAGTGGTACTAGAGTAATGGCAGCTGCCATGGAGCCTATGAGTTGCAGTACAAGGCATGCTGGTACAAAGGTCTGTGGAAGAAGGGCTTAGATTTGGTGTCTTAATTTCGAAAGCCTGTGAGGAGGGAAGGAAGCTTGACAGGATGTTGTATTCAAAACTATTCCAATGAATTACAGTGTTTTTGTTGGGGGCATTTGAGATTTGTCCTTGTTGATTGTAATCCCCAAGCAGAGAGCGAGGCTTTGAGTGTAAGAGAGGCTGCGGATTAGAAGATTCCTGGTCAGGGCGGTAAGGAACCAATCGTCTAGATACGGAAACACCTGGAATACTTGTAGTTGAAGATGAGCTACTACAACTGCCATACATTTGGTGAACACTCAGGGGGCTGTCGAGAGACCAAATGGCAGTGCCCTGAACTGGTAGTGATTGGCTCCCAGCCAGAAGTGGAGAAGTCTCTGGGAGCGGTGATCCATCTTTATGTGGTAATATGCATCCTGGAGGTCTATAGAGCACATCCAGTTGTCCCTCCATAGAAAGGGATGTGGCAGCTTGAGCTTCCCCCTCAGTGGTGTGGGATATCAGACGCATTGAGGATTTTGAGATAGATTCAAGGATAGCTAGTTGTGAGGCGACAGTGTCACGCACCTCATCAGGCAGTTCCACCACCAAAGAGGAAGACATTTCAGAGATTAGGTCTCTTTGGAGGTGAGTAAAGTGTGCCAGATAGTTCAGTGACTGAATGGCAAAGGTCGCTGAAGCATAGGTCCACTTTCCTAGTCTGTCCATGGCCTGAGACTCCCTGTTCGGAGGATGGACAGTGGAACTATTTTCTGTCAGTTCCCTCTTGGTGGCCGCCGCCACGACTATGGAATCAACCATCAACTGCTTGGACCAGCTGGACTGATCTTTAGGGGTGGATAGAATTTCGTCCGGCTTCTGGGGGACAGGTTCTACGTTGTCCGGGGTCTTCCAGGCATGCTGCACGATCAGCTTAATAAGCTCATCTGCAGGTGAGGTCACCCAGGAAGTAGATGGCTGGGCATGGAAGCCCTGCAAGAACACAAATTCCTCAGAAGAAGGCTTAGAGGACTTCCAGTCTCTCTGCTGCTTGAGGATTTTGAAAATATCTCTAAATGAGATGTCATCTGGGGGAGACCGTGGGGACCCTTCCTCCTCATCATAATCGGTGTCCTCAGTGATAGATTCCTCAGGGGAATCAAAGTGCTTCCTCTTGCACCGTTTCTTCCGGGGTTGCTCCCCAGTGGGATCTTCTGAGGAGGACTCCGGAGAAAGGGTTCCCTTCAAAGGGAGGTCTTGCGGCTCCCATGCCCAGGATCCCAAAGTAGGGGGTTGAGACAGCTGCATGCTATAGGGGGGGTTCTGGTGCTGATGTCATTGATGCTGACTGTGAGCCTGCAGAGGCAAGAACCCTCTCCATCACCTGGAAAGCAGGCCCACCCAAGGAGGGATGGGGGCCCGGAACCGAGAAGGACAACCTCAGAACCGGGGTCACACCCTGCCCTGAAGAGCCCACCTCCAGGTGAGGAGCTCCAAGAGGACTAGAAGCTGTTGGAGCCATGGACATAGATGGCGCCAGCGAAAAAATAGGCACTGGGCTAGATACCAAGGTGCTGACAGTCTAAACACTGCACTGAGAGTTCACCAGCTCCAATGGAGCCGATGCAGCAAGGGTGGTCAGTGCTGACAGGGAAAACACTGCAGTCGGGGCTGAGACAGTATGCACTGAGGTGGACATCGGTACCGAGATCTCTGTGGCCTGGGTAGAGGCCAGAGGATGACAAACAGGAAAATATGCTGTGAAGGATTCTTAGCCAAAGGGGACAGAAGGTCTAGCTGGAGTGGGCAAAAGTCTAGTTGCCAGAAGCTGGTCCACAACCCGCACTACAGCTAGTTAAGAAAGACTCCTTGTGGATCTAAAGGAGGCTGCTGAAGGAGAATCAGATCTTTCAAGGAAAGGGCTAAACTGATACCCCAAAAAAGGGTTGTATATTGGAGATTATCTGGTTCTTGGGAGATACTTGACTTTAGGAACCAAGGTCTTAATCTGTGGAGCCAAAGAAGCTATTAACACCATGGCTGGGGATGGTGCCGAAGCAGGTATGGTCGTGAAAGCCAGTGTCGGAACCAAGGACAGCACTGAAGCCAGTGGTTCCAAGGCTGAAACCGAAACAGGAGTCAACATCAGAGACGGCACTGAGGGAGATGACACAGGGCCTGGTGCTGAAGAGGTCTGTGCCAAGGGCACCAGAGAAACATGGAGCTGACTCGGTTCTGTAACTGATGGAGATGCAGGAACCGAGTGATTCCATTTTTCCTTGCGTTTCTTGGTCTTAGGAGGCAGTGAGACCTCTGACCCAGACAGAGCCTCCAAAAAAGGCATTCTGATTAAACCTTTCAGAATTAGCTTGTTTTTGCACTCTGCTAGAGTGTGATTGCTGAAACTAGAACAAATATCACAATCAGCATTTATATGGCCCACGCCCAAACAGTAAATGCATTGAGCATGGCCATCCGAGTTGGGCATCTTATGCCCACACTTGTCACACTGTTAAAACCCCAACTTAACTTTGCCTGACATGGTACAGGCAACAAAGGGCTATCCTAAAGGAAACAACTATAACAAGGGAAAGAAAAGGAGAGAATACCAATGATGGTATTTAAAAATACCACAAGTGGTAAAGAAAGGCCTACCAAAGGCAGGAGAGAGGGACAGTACCAGCAATGATAGAGATTTAACTACCAAAGGTAAAGGGTAGGAAATAGAAGCAGGTTATAGGCGATAGTAAGAAAAGTAACTCGAAAACAAACAGAATGAGGCTCGCCACAGCACGAAATCCACCAAAAAGAATTTATTAACTGCAGTAACCAAAGTAAGCGCTTTCACGTTTTACAACGCTTCATCAGACTTTTAGTTGGAGTATTTGTGCCTGAAGTCGTAATAGTCGTAAAGAGGAAGCTATTCTCCCCTCAACCCATGGGAGAAGAGTAATGTTATACAGTGGTGCCTATTCAGTTTAAGCATCTCTTATTAGTGTATATGGTATTGCCATTGAAGTGGCATGCATTAACCCCCGTAAAGTAAAAGTTCCCTTCCCAAACCCTTGTATTGACGATTTACAGAGGTGTCACCTCCACCAGATTCTGTCATGCCCTGGTGCTTACTGGTGGCTGGTTGTGTTATTTGTCTCCCCAGTTAGTTTTATTATGTCAGTGAGTGAAGATCCATCCAAAGAGATCCCCAAATAGTCCCAACAACAAAGCTTTATTAAACAGATCGTAGTAACAGGTGGAGCCAGGTTCACGTAAGCCTTTACTTGTGGTCCTACCTTTTGGACTTTGCTGACAAAATGGTCTTGGATATTGAGCATGTTTACCAGTGGGTCTTTAGTAGTGAGTTCAGTTGGTGGTGAGTTGTAGTATTTATTGATCTGTTGTGTTCCATCTAGTCGTGTAATGGGTGCTGCCGTTCTCTGTTGCACTTCAGCAATACCAAGAAGTTTAAAAAGGGTAGCCTTTGTGGAAAACGTTATAAGTGATTTAGGTTTCTCCAGGCCATGTGCATTTGCTAGAAGTATGCATAGGCATACTTTGGGCTTGGTATTCTATATTGTTGAGATCAGTGATTTGGTGGATGGAACCCTTCACATGGTCTGGTCACTGCATTATTCATTTTATGATTGAAGTACTATAGATTGCAGCTGGTCTATAATATGGCTCTGGTTCCTGTCTTGCAGCTCTTTCTTCGGGTTGTATGATCTTGAGCACTGTGAGCTTAGAAGGAAAGAGTGATAAAGTCTGAAGTTCAGAGAGCACTGAACTTGGACAAGCTTTCTTTAGATGATTTATTCAGAGGAGGTCTTTGTGCTTGTCCTGGAAGATCACGTTCATGGCATATTATCATGTAATACTCTTCTGAGTGGTAGGCAGACTTAGCAGTCCCGCCAGCCTTTACATTCAGAAGTTTGTTTTAGTGGGAGAATGTGAACTGGTAGCTAATTTATTTCTATGCCAGGATTGCTTTGATAAGGACAACATTCAGCCCTGCAGAGGAGGTCATATTTTGAGTTTATCATTCTTATTTGCAAGGATTTTGTTCTAGTATTTAGAATGCATACTATATGTAAACTGGATTCCTGCCCCAACAAGCTAGTTGTATCTTGCCTGAAAGTGCTGGGCCCAGTTCTGTGCCAGGTAACTGTATCATCTTTTCATGGCAGAATTTTTCCTTATAATCTAAAGCAGGTTTTGGTCACTCCTATTCTTAAAGCTGGATTAGATGCACGTGATGTGGGTAAGTACTTCTCCATCTGGTATACTTTTTCTTGCAGTATTTTGGAGCAGGCCATTTACATGCAACTTGATTAATATTTGAATGATAGCAATGTTATTTTTTGTTCTAATCTGGGATTTGGTCCAAGTGTAGTACTGAGACCCACCTAACTAGGGTTTTAAATATTTCCATTTTTAGAGACAACATTGCTACTCTGTTCTGGTCTTGTATATCTCTTGCCTTAATTTGACAGTTAAGTATATGGTCATAGGATGCTTTTGAACAGCTTAAAGTAACATTACATCTTTCCTCTTGGGTCACTTTTCTTCAGAGGGTGATATGAGTGAAGTTTAATTCTTCATCCTACCCCCTCTTGTGGTGTACCTCGGCGTGTTCAGTTTTGTACACACTGTTTCTCTGTGTGTCTATTTCCTCTAGGGGATATTACTGGGGAGGGGGGTTGCAATGTTTTTGCTCTGCAGATGTTGCACACCTTTTTCTGTCCTTCCCACATAAATGTATTCCTGCCCTAACCAAATGGCTGCTGTGTTGGAATGTATCTATAACTGGATGATCTGTAATCTACTTATGCTCAATACCACAAGACTGTTGAAATAGTAGCCCATGCCACCATCTATAGTTCATCCAATCCAGTTTTATCCCCGGTTCTGTTAGCTGTGGTGACAAACTAGAATTTATATCATGGGTGAAGAATCTTGGGGATAGTTTTGACATTTTTTCATCCTTAAACATATCTGTTATCATTATGTTCTCCTTTTCATTTTGAATATTTCCCTTATCAAGTACTTGATTCCATCTGTGGAGCTTAAAGCAGTGGTTACATGCATTGCTAACCTCCATGTTTGACTCTCCCTGTAACTTGTAACTGAGGCTTCCAGATACAGCAGTTTATTAACTGCCTGCAGTTAGTGGTAATAGCATCATATTTTTATTTATTTATTAGTAATAGCATCATATTATGCTGATCCTGCTTAGTCTTTATTGGCTGCCAGTAAAATCGCATTTTACTTCTTATTCTGGTCTGTCATGCTCTTCATGACTTGCATTCTTCTTAGGAACACCTCTTCTGCTACTGGCCTGCTCGTGTCCTTTGCTGTTCCTCCCTGGGGCTGTTTGAGGTTCCAGGGTTCATTATGAGTTTTCTGGTGGATGTTATTCACAAAAGTCATATCTTTTGGAATCTCTTGTCAGACTGTTTCAGGTTGCAGTATCTAAACTGTCCCTCATATATTTCCCTGTTTAGTTTCTCCAAGTCTTTTGAGTTTCTAAGTCCATGATTGGAATGGACTCCATTCCTAAATCAGGGTATAATTAAAGTTCATGAAATTAGTATAATTTCAGTCTTTGTTAATAAACATGCTCTTCACAGCACCTGTCTTGTGCCCAGAATTGCCTCCTCTTGCAGTTCATATGGTGTTACATGCATTAGTTGCATATCTAAGTATGACTGTAAATTCTTTTTTTTAGACCATGCTTCTACTACTACTAGAACAAAGTATGTTTCTTCCACATTGCTCTCATTTCTGCCTGCAAATCATGGTATTTTATGATTTTGTGTGTGTCTCTCTGTATGTAAGACTAATCACTGGGTGTAGCAATTTAATGATAAATGCTACGTGTGCTTTTTTGTTTGTTTTTTCTGGACTACTATATTTGGTTTTCTCGCATCTATTTTTTGTACTGTTGGTAATGGGTGATACCATGTGATAGCTTAATTAATTATTCTCTGCAATGCTTTGTGATTCATGTTTACAGTGCTTCTAACTACTTCAGTATTCTAGTGTTTGCACAATCCCACGTTATTGTGTCTTTCAGTATACTGGTCCTCTACCATGAGTCTATCGCAATCATCAACAGGTGTGCAACAGTTTTTTATGGAACTCACATGTCTGTTTCTCCCATATGCTCAAAGGGCCTAAATGAGACTGATGCATGGTGTCAAAGCCATGGTCTCAAGCTAAATGCAAAAATATGCCTAGTAATCCCCTTTGGAAAAAACAGAGTACCCGCAAACTACAACATAGGAGGCAATCCCCTGAAATCTGAAGAAGAAATAAGGATCTAGGGACCCAAGTAGATAGTCAGCTTTCCTTTGATAACCATGTTGTCAAAGTGGTTAGAAAATCCTTCTATGTGACCCATCTGATCACGAAAGGGTTTGCATCAAGATCTAAGGATATAATGGTGCCCCTCTACTCTTCCCTCATCAGACCCATTATTGAGTACAATGCACCAACTGGAATGTACCTAGCTAGACATCTCCAGCAGCTGGAGAGACCACAGAGGTACCTAACCAAGAGGATTACTGGCCTCAAACAGTTACCTTATGCAGCACGATTGAAAAAGCTAAGACTGTTCTCTGTTGCATACCGCTTTCTCAGAGGCGATCTCTGTCTAACGTACAGAGCCATGTCCAACCCAGAATTGTTGAACATGCTCCATCTTAGCAAACCAAATCTACTCAAGCTACACACTCTAGGGATATAAACCTCAACACAACAATGAATAGAACATGCTGGAGGGATAGATTCCCTTCGCAGAGACTTCCCTTACTATGGAACAGGGTCCCAATCTACATAAGACAGAGCCCCTCACTATCACTCTTCAAGAGGAACCTTGATGAGTGGATGGGTAACAGAAAGTTCACACCGGGGATCACACCAACAGCACTACTAGATAGGGGCCAAGGGTACTAGCTGCTAGTACAAGGGTCTAGGGAACTAATAAAGGGGCGGTGAATACCGTACAACGTGGCTGGGCTAATATATGCCTTCGGTCAGATAGCCCAGTACCAACCTATGAATCTATGAACCTATAGTTATGATTCAGTGTGTAATACATGCTGGTCACATTAAACTTTTACAAGAAATCTACTTTGTAAGCCTTTGATAAAGCACGTGGCAGCAGCCAATGGGATTCTTGCAATCCAAGCCGCCATTTGCATAACACCTCCACCCCGACTAATTTTCTTTTGTTTTCCCCAAATAAATAGAGGGTCCAGCAGCAGGTATTTCCTTTCTTTTTGCTGATAACTACAGATTTTACCTGCTACTGGATCCCTCTATTTATTCTGGGCACAGATTGCAAGGATCGCTGCTGGAGAAATCACCCTCGATTTGGCCGTAGTCATCTGGAAGTTCCACTGGTTTTCTGCCATAGTAGTTCAGATAAGTAAATATTCAATGGACATTCATGTGCTTCATATTTGTGTTCTCAGCATCTGGCCATAAGATGAACTTGCTGTGTATTGTAACTGGCCCTTTGAGAAGTTACTTTGATGTGGAGAGTGAATAAAGCCAGACATTGTATGTGACAGTAATATTCAATATTTTTGCTAGCTAGCATCATTATGGAACTTGGGTTGCATGTTTTATCTGCTCACACTCTTGTTTTGATGTTGACATTGTACGTCACTAGTCTTCCTAGTCTATCTGGTATAGTTAAGTAGGGTAGAAGTAGCGCATTCGCTTTGGCCATGAGTCACGCACATCACCTTTTGAAATTACTACTCCTCCTGGCAGTGTGTGGTAAGACTTGTCTCTGAAGGGGATAAAAATTCTCTATAGTGAGGTCCTCTGAGAATAACGGTGGTTTGGTATGCATTGTGGTGGTGGGAGAGCTGGCGGTCTGACAGGGACTCTGTTTTGGGGAATCGGTAGCTTATAGGCTGTTTTGGTATCGCTGCAAAAAATGTTTGTTTGGTACTGAACCAGTTACTGTTCTATTTAAGAGATTGTAGGTAGGAGACACCTTTGTTTAAATGTAGTGATGAAATTGGTAATAGTCAGCTGCCGGTTAAACTGTAGACCGCTAACAAAGTTGGAGTATTTGTGCCTGAAGTCGTAATCGTCGTAAAGAGGAAGCTATTCGCCCCTCAACCCATGGGAGAAGAGTAATGTTATACAGTGGTGCCTATTCAGTTTAAGCATCTCTTATTAGTGTATATGGTATTGCCATTGAAGTGGCATGCATTAACCCCCGTAAAGTAAAAGTTCCCTTCCCAAACCCTTGTATTGACGATTTACAGAGTAGTATTTGTCACCTCCACCAGATTCTGTCATGCCCCAGTGCTTACTGGTGGCTGGTTGTGTTATTTGTCTCCCCAGTTAGTTTTATTATGTCAGTGAGTGAAGATCCATCCAAAGAGATCCCCAAATAGTCCCAACAACAAAGCTTTATTAAACAGATCATAGTAACAGGTGGAGCCAGGTTCACGTAAGCCTTTGCTTGTAGTCCTACCTTTTGGACTTTGCTGACAAAATGGTCTTGGATATTGAGCATGTTTACCAGTGGGTCTTTAGTAGTGAGTTCAGTTGGTGGTGAGTTGTAGTATTTATTGATCTGTTGTGTTCCATCTAGTCGTGTAATGGGTGCTGCCGTTCTCTGTTGCACTTCAGCAATACCAAGAAGTTTAAAAAGGGTAGCCTTTGTGGAAAACGTTGCCTCTGAAATTAGGAAAGGTATACCGTTAATAAGTGATTTAGGTTTCTCCAGGCCATGTGCATTTGCTAGAAGTATGCATAGGCATACTTTGGGCTTGGTATTCTATATTGTTGAGATCAGTGATTTGGTGGATGGAACCCTTCACATGGTCTGGTCACTGCATTATTCATTTTATGATTGAAGTACTATAGATTGCAGCTGGTCTATAATATGGCTCTGGTTCCTGTCTTGCAGCTCTTTCTTCGGGTTGTATGATCTTGAGCACTGTGAGCTTAGAAGGAAAGAGTGATAAAGTCTGAAGTTCAGAGAGCACTGAACTTGGACAAGCTTTCTTTAGATGATTTATTCAGAGGAGGTCTTTGTGCTTGTCCTGGAAGATCACGTTCATGGCATATTATCATGTAATACTCTTCTGAGTGGTAGGCAGACTTAGCAGTCCCGCCAGCCTTTACATTCAGAAGTTTGTTTTAGTGGGAGAATGTGAACTGGTAGCTAATTTATTTCTATGCCAGGATTGCTTTGATAAGGACAACATTCAGCCCTGCAGAGGAGGTCATATTTTGAGTTTATCATTCTTATTTGCAAGGATTTTGTTCTAGTATTTAGAATGCATACTATATGTAAACTGGATTCCTGCCCCAACAAGCTAGTTGTATCTTGCCTGAAAGTGCTGGGCCCAGTTCTGTGCCAGGTAACTGTATCATCTTTTCATGGCAGAATTTTTCCTTATAATCTAAAGCAGGTTTTGGTCACTCCTATTCTTAAAGCTGGATTAGATGCACGTGATGTGGGTAAGTACTTCTCCATCTGGTATACTTTTT